>NC_063178.1:17022773-17250149 GCF_023159225.1 Perognathus longimembris pacificus
AAGTCTCAACAGACTTTATACCCAGGCTGGCTTCAAGCCCGGTCTTCAGAGCTCAGCCTCTTGAATAGCTAGTCTTACAGGCGTGAGCCACCGTCACCTGGATGGGAATTACCTTGCTATTACTTGTGAAACATCTTTGTCCTGCTTGAATAATTCCATCATCGCAATGTTTAGAAAGTAAAAGGATAGCTATTTGCACAAGAACTGGCCTTCTTAGGGAAGTTATTGGCAGGATGTATGTAATGTATGTATGCTTCAGTTATAAAGGTATGGGAAAGAATGCCTATGAAACTCTTGCCTCTGGTTAACCACAAAAAAAGCTGGAACTGGAGCTGTGGCTTGAGTGGTAAAGCACTAGCCATGAGCAAAAATGATCAGAGACAGTGCCCAGGCCCTGAGTTCAAGTCATAGGACGGACACCAAACCAAAAACCAGACTGCTCTTATACTCTTTCAAAAGGAAAACGTGCCTCTTAGCAACAGCAATGGAAAACCTTACTAGCCCTGGTTTGTCCTTTGAATCCTCCCAGTTCTCTCCTTATTATCTTCATGTGTATTTTCTAAGCAGTGGTACAACCTGGTCAATGAAATGTCGAAATAATATGAAATTTTTAGAGTGGGATTAATGTGATTTGAATATTTTATTTGAGAACTTCACAAAATAAACTTTTTCAAAGTTAGTAGTACTTAAAAAAAATTTAAAGTGAGGCATCAGTGGCCCATACCTAGAATCTTAGCTGCCTAGGAAGCTGAGATCTGAGGATTGTAGTTCAGAGCCAGCCAGGTAGGAAAGTTCTTGAGACTCTTCAATTAACCACCAAAAAGCTGGAAGTGATACTGTTGCTCAAGTGGTAGAGTGCTAGCCCTAAGCAAAAAGTTCAGAGAGAGCACCCAAGCCCCTCAGTTCAAGCCCCAAGATAGGCACCAAAACAAACAAACAAACCCCACAACAACAACAAAGAACCCAAAAGGATCATCTTAATGGCAAAATGTTAGAATTTCTTTTTTTTTTTTTTTTTTTTTTTTGGCCAGTCCTGGGCCTTGGACTCAGGGCCTGAGCACTGTCCCTGGCTTCTTCCCGCTCAAGGCTAGCACTCTGCCACTTGAGCCACAGCGCCGCTTCTGGCCGTTTTCTGTATATGTGGTGCTGGGGAATCGAACCTAGGGCCTCGTGCATCCAAGGCAGGCACTCTTGCCACTAGGCTATATCCCCAGCCCCTAGAATTTCTTTTTGATGATACTGGAGATTGAATTTAGGGTATCATACATTTTTGTTCGTATCTCAAACAGCTTCATTTTTTTTTGTCAGTCCTGAGGCCTGATCTCAGGGTCTGGGTGCTATCCCAGTGATTTCAATCACTCTACCACTTTGAGCCAAAGTTCCACTTCTGGTTCTCTGGTGGTTAATTGTAGATGAGTCTCACGGCGTTTCCTGCCTGGTCTGGCTTTGAACTGAGATCCCCTGAAGCCTGTTGAGTAACTAGAATTGTTTAAATGTGAGCCACCTGCTTCCCAGCCAGTTTTGTTTTTTTGGTTGGGAATGGAGCTTGAACTCAGGGCCTAGGGGCTGTTCTGAGCTTTTTTTGCTCTAGGCTAGTGCTTCACCACCTTGAGGCATAGTTCCACTTCCTTTATGTGGGTGGTGATTTGGAGATAAGACTCTCAGAGGGGCTGGGAATATGGCCTAGTGGCAAGAGAGCTCACCTCGTATACATGAAGCCCTGGGTTCGATTCTCCAGCACCACATATCTAGAAAATGGCCAGAAGTGGCGCTGTGGCTCAAGTGGCAGAGTGCTAGCCTTGAGCAAAAAGGAAGCCAGGGACAGTGCTCAGGCCCTGAGTCCAAGGCCCAGGACTGGCCAAAAAAAAGAAAAAAAGACTCTCAGACTTTGCCACCTAGGCTGGCGTAGATCCTCAGATCTCCGCTTCCAGGCGAGCCAGGATTGGAAGTGTGAGCCTCCAGCGCCCAGCCTCAGTGTTTCGGGAGTATGTTTTGTTTTTTACACGTATTCTATATGCTCAGTGTCTTTGTGTTCCTCACCTGAGTATCCTTTGGAACATTTTTCATTGATAGCATTTTTTATTAAGTTTTTTTTTCTTTGCTTAGAAATGTTTTGAACTGGAATTTTGTTCTAGCATTGCTCACAATGAAAAATTTCCAGCTCTGGAATTGGGAATTTACTATGCATAAAAAAAAATATTTTAAAAAAGAGCAATATTACTACATATGGATGGATGCCCAGGAAATTGTTGGAGAGTTAAATGTCACCATTTGTGTACTTAATAAAACACCAGTTTTCTTTTTCTTCTTTTGATCTGAGGCAGATTTGAACTCCATCTCCTGCTTTCTTTCATTGACTGACAGTACCACTGGGCTATCCTTCCACCCCCAAAACACTAGTTTTATTCGGATAAACAAGGCCTACTTTACTAATCAGTAATTCTTATATGTAAATGCTATTCAGAAATGTAGTTAGAATATGGTAAAGAAATATGCTATTGAGGGCTGGGGATATGGCCTAGTGGCAAGAGTGCTTGCCTCGTATACATGAGGCCCTGGGTTCGATTCCCCAGCACCACATATACAGAAAATGGCCAGAAGTGGCGCTGTGGCTCAAGTGGCAGAGTGCTAGCCTTGAGCAAGAAGAAGCCAGGGACAGTGCTCAGGCCCTGAGTCCAAGCCCCAGGACTGGCAAAAAAAAAAAAAAAAAAGAAAGAAATATGCTATTGAAAAGAAAAACCTAACAGTCTAGTCAAGTGAGTCTCCCTTCAGAATTTTAAGTTGCATTTTTTTCTTGAAATGGTGGTGGTGGTAATCAGGTATGTGAAGGGTCCTGATTATTTGAATTTTGTTTTTCGTTTCCTTCTAAGCAGCTGATTCTGCTATTCACTGACTAAAATAGTCAAGGCAACAAGAAGGAGATAAATTATAAAAGAGAAGCTTTAATCCTTAGTCCTTTGGTGGTTTTAATAAATAGGTTTATTTTTTTAAGTATCTCAAACCAATAGCTTTGAGTCTATATTGGACTGCCTCCTCACTTTATGTATAATTAATGCTTAAAAGATTAGAGATTATTCAGGGCTGGGGATATAGCCTAGTGGCAAGAGTGCCTGCCTGGGATACACGAGGCCCTAGGTTCGATTCCCCAGCACCA
Source organism: Perognathus longimembris pacificus (assembly GCF_023159225.1). Lineage (NCBI taxonomy): Eukaryota > Metazoa > Chordata > Mammalia > Rodentia > Heteromyidae > Perognathus > Perognathus longimembris. Next base: position 17,025,928 of record NC_063178.1, read on the forward strand.
CATGTACAGAAAACGGCCAGAAGCGGCGCTGTGGCTCAAGTGGCAGAGTGCTAGCCTTGAGCGGGAAGAAGCCAGGGACAGTGCTCAGGCCCTGAGTCCAAGGCCCAGGACTGGCCAAAAAAAAAATAATAATAATAATTAGAGATTATTCACAAATATTTGGGATATTTATAATGCTTCTTCCTAGATAATCCTATTTTATCTACATATGGGAAATGATTGAACGGTATTCCTTCACTGAGCACAACCCTTTAGAGGTGCCGTGGTGACCGTGTGCCAGGGGCTCACACCAATGGTGCTAGATACTCAGGATTGCAGTTCAAAGCCTGCCTGGGCAGAAAAGTCCATCAGACGCTTATCTACCCAGAAACCACCCAGCAAAAGCGGGAAATGGCGCTGTGGCTCAAGTGGTCAGAGAGCTAGCCTTGGACACAAAGAAGCTCAGGGACTCCGCCCAGGCCCAGAGTTCTAGCCCCACGACCTACAAAAAACAAAAACAAAAAAAGTACCATGGTTTCCTGTATCTACTGTTTTTTTTCTGCCTTTCTCTTTACTTACCTCCTTCCCCTAAAATGCATATATTTCGAATATATGGCTGTTTGGAAGTACTTTCCCAGCAAACCTCACCTTCTCCTAACTTTATAGCTTATTTTTCAGTCAGGGCCAGGTAGTTCAGGCTCACTGCAAATTTAACATTAACTTCAGGTATGTGCCAATATACCTAGCCTTCTAACTTGACTTACTTTCAAAGGACCAGCTTTATCTTTCAATCTTTCCCCACTGCTGCTTGAATTACATTAACCTTGTATCCCTACTTTCTCAAAGGAATAAAAGCCTGCTTCCTTCGAAAACAAATAAGCAGATTTGCCCTTCTCTGTTATTTTCTAGCTTCTTTGGAGAAGTGAATTATGTATTATCTACTTATGCTGATTTCCATGTTTTAGATTTTCTTCTTTGTCTTTCCTTTTTTTTTTTCCTCCTCCTTTTGCCAATCCTGGGGCTTGAACCCAGGGCCTGGCCACTGTCCCTGAGCTTCTTTTTGCTCAAGGCTAGCACTCTACCACTTGAGCCACAGTTCCATTTCCAGCTTTTTCTGTTTATGTGGTACTCAGGAATCGAACCCAAGGCTTTTTTTTTTTTTTTGGTAGTGGGGCTTGAGCTGGGCCTGGGTGCTGTCCCTGAGCTCTTTAGCTCAAGGCTAGTGCTCTACCACTTGAGGCCACAGTGCCATTTGCGGCTTTTTCTGAGTAGTTTATTGGAGATAAGAATCTCACAGACTTTCCTGGCTGGCTTTGAATCATGATCCTCAGATCTCAGCCTCCTGAGTAGCTAGGGTTACAGGCATGAGCCACTGGTGTCCAGCTCGAACCCAGGGCTTTATGCATGCTAGGCAAGCACTCTACTACTAAGCCACATTCTCAGCTCCTCCTTTTTTTGGTAAGGTCTTGCAAATACCATCTTAGCATCTAATTTGCAGGTTCTGATTTTTTGGATTTTCAAACAGGGGTTTAAATTGTATTTGCAGATGTTGTACAAACAACTCTTGTAAGAAAAATTGCTCCAGTATTTTGTAGCTATTTCCACTTGTATCCCTTATGTTTAAAAAGTTCACCTGTAATCCTAGCTCCTCAGGAGGCTGAGATCTGAGGATTGTAATTCAAAGCCTTTTTAGGGCTAAACGGAAAATTTTTATGTATTTGTATTTTGTTTTATTTGTTTGTTTATTGCCAGTCCTGGGGCTTGAACTTAGAGCCTGGGCACTGTCCCTGAGCCTCTCTCTGCTCAAGGCTAGCTCTCTCCCACTTGAGCCACAGCAACACTTTTTTTTTTCTTTTTGCCAGTCCTGGGGCTTGGACCCAGGGCCTGAACACTGTTCCTGACTTCTTTTTGCTCAAGGCTAGCACTCTACCACTTGAGCCACAGCGCCACTTCTGGCTTTTTCTGCATTTGTGGTGCTGAAGAATTGAACCTAGGGCTTCGTGTATACGAGGCGAGCACTCTACCACTAGGCCACATTCCCAACTCCACAGTGCTACTTCCAACTTTTTCTGTTTATGTGGTACTGAGGACCTCGGGCTTCATGCATGCTAGGCAAGCAATCTACCACTAAGCCACATTCCCAGCACCTTTATGTTTATTATTTTATGCTTAATATATTCTCAAACCCATCATGAGAACATATTAGGGCATTTGAGCTCTTAACCAGGTTGTGGAGGTGGGGTGCTAGATCTAGTCTTGTCTATCCACTAGGAATATGTGCTGTAACATTAAAACTCATTTGGTGGGCTGGGAATATGGCCTAGTGGTAAAGTGCTTGCCTCATATACATGAAGCCCTGGGTTTGATTCCTCAGCACCACATATATAGAAAGCCAGAAGTGGTGCTGTGGCTCAAGTGGCAGAGTGCTAGCCTTGAGCAAAAAGAAGGCAGGGGCAGTGCTCAGGCCCTGAGTTCAAGTCCCAGGACTGGCTAAATAAATAAAGATGGTTATAAAACTCATTTGGGAATTGGGCACTGGTGGCTCATGCCTGTAATCCTAGCTACTCGGTGGGCTGAGATCTGAGGATTTGTGGTACAAAGCCTGTCCAGGCTGGAAGGCCCATAGGAAGTGTAGCTGTATCTCAAAGTGGTAGAATGCTAGCCTGAACACAAAACAAAACAAAAAGGACTCAGGGACAGTGTTGCCCACATCCTGAGTTCAAGCCCCACGACCCCACCCTCCCACCCGAGTCATTTGGGATAAGATCAATAATACAGAAAGCAGTTGCGTTTTTTTTCAAAGTATGCACAGTTTATACCAAAACAAACAATTCCTTGCTTTACAAGTAAGCACGAAGTGGTTTTGAGCCTGGAAAACAGAAGCCATAGGAACACATATATTAAATCTCAATGTTTTTATAACAAATGATACTAAGCCTCTACCCAAGTACCTCAAATAAGAATGCAGACAAAGTTGCAAGGGCAACCACTGGAAGATTATTTTTTCTTTTTCCTTTTGGTGCTGGTACTGGGACTTCAACTGGGGCCTATATACTGTCTTTGAGCTTTTTCTGCTCAAGACTATCACTTAGACCACAATTCTACTTCCAGCTCTTTGCTGGTTAATTGGAGATAAGTGTCACACATCTTCCAGCCCATATTGGCCTAGAATGGTGATCCTCACATCTCAGCCTCCTGAGTAGCCAAGATGATAGTTTTGAGCCACTACTTTTGAAGAATGTTTGGATTTGCATTTCTTTCTCCGTTTTTTTTTTTTTGTGTTTTTTTGCTGGTCCTGAGGCTTGAACTCAGGGCCTGAGCACTGTCCCCATGCCTCTTTGTGCTCTACCACTGGAGCCACAGGGTACCACTTCTGCTTTTTCTAAATAGTTTACTGGAGATAAGAGTCTCATGGATTCTCTGCCCAAGCTGGCTTTGAATGGAGATCCTCAGAGCTTAGCCTCTGGAGTAGCTAGGATTAGAGAGCCACCAGTGCCCTGCAGGATTTGCATTTCAAGTAGTGTGGTCAGGTAGTGGGGATGGAGGTTGAGGGGAATTTTGAAGGAGATAAGTAAAAAAGAGAGATACTGATGCAGCTTTAACCATGGTGAAAAGGTTAGGGTCAGAACGAAAACGGGCTGGGGGATAGAGAGTAATGGAACAGAATGGAGAGATAGGAGGTAGGATTATTGGGGTGATTAATTGGATAGGCTTTTCAGCCTGTATTCCAAGCCATTTGCATTCATTACTGTGCTCGCTCCTCACCACGCAATTTGGACTGGAGAGTATGGAGAAATATTAAATGGTCGAAGGTCACAGCTAATCAGCAGAATTCCTCACCCAGTTTCCAAGCTTACATTCTGTATGCCACTTCACTGGAGAACTGTCACTCCCCAGGTGACCACTTGCACCCCCAGCTGGGTAGCTGATTCAGATCCAAGGAGAGGCAGCATGTGGGAGACTTGGTTTAAATCTGGGGCATTCTAGGGCTTTGCAGGTCCGGGGGATGGTTAAGAAACACCTGACAGATTCTACAGGGGCCGCAGTTCAGGAAAGAGCCCTCGGCTTGAGGTAAAACTTGAAAATCATCCCAGAAGCATAAAGAGGCCCAGGAAAACTGTGTGGAGGTTGTTTCTGAAAGCTTGGGAATACAGTGATTAAACTGTGAGCCAAAGAAGGCTGAATAAAGAACTGAATAACTTGGAAGAAAAAAGCAAAAGTGATATAAAGAATTTAGGTACTTCACAAAGAATCGGGCACTAGTGTTTCACATCTGTAATCCTAGCGACTCAGGAGGTTGAACTCTGAGGAATGAGGTTTGAAGTCAGCCTGGGCAGAAAAGCCAACGAGTCTCTTATCTCCAATTAACCACCAAAGTGCTGGAAAGGGAGCTGTGGCTTAAGTGGTAGAGTGCCAGCCTTCAGTGAAAAAGCTAGTGCTAGTTCCAAGGTATAAGTTCAAGGCCAAACCCAGTTTTGGTGTGTGTGCAGCCCCTCCTCCCCCATAGTTCAAGCAGACAAAATATCAGGAGAATAGAAGCTGCTGTCGGAATGTTGAGGAAGATGAAGATTAGGAAGCATCCTTTTAGATTTGGCAGGTGGGCGTATTAACCATTGTCTTTTTCATAGTTGAAAAGATTCTCAGGTAATCTCGAATCAAGGTCAAGTAGAGTATGTAATTTTTCTCCTGGAACACAGTGTGTTGCACTGGGCCCCATTGCTTAGCTTAAGAACTTACCATAAGTCGGATGGATGCTGTCACCGACTAACAAATTTTTCCTGCTTTCTTGCTTATACAACTGGGTTTGAGGGTTGGTTTTTTTCTTTCTGTTCTGGGGTTTGGAGCTGGGGTTTTATGCTTGCAGGGTAGGCACGCCGCTGCTTGAGCCACACCCTTAGGCCAATACATTAAGTTTTGTAACATTTTTTTCCCTAGGAAGATAAAACAATAATAGTCTGGTGCTGGAACTTTTATCCTAGTTACTCAGGAGGCTGAGATCTGAGATGGGGTTCAAAGTCAGCTCATGTAAATTTGAGAGACTCTTATCTCCAATTAACGAGCAAAAAGCTGAAAGTGGAGGTGTGGCTTAAGTGACTTAAGCCTTCTCTTAAGGCTGGTAGAGTACCCACCTTGAAGGAAAAAAGCCCAGCAGGAGTGCAAGGCCCTGAGTTCAAGCCTCAGGACTGGCAACAAAACAAAACAAAACAAAACAAAACAAGAGTACAAGGCCCTGAATTCAACCAGCTCCAGTGCTGACAAAACAAAAACAAAAAACTAAACGACTAAATAATAGATTGCTGATAACATTAGAAGAGCCCAATAATGCTAAGTTGTTTTCAGCTTTCTAGTCTGTGGTAATTTTTATTTTTAGCTTTATAGAATTCAGAATGTTTTGGTGGTGTAGTTTTGAGAGACGTTAATTTTTTAAGTAAAGTATTATGATCTTTAATTCATCATTATAATTTTCCTGCAGGATAAATAAAGAAGAAAAGGAGGAAGGAGCAAAGTTTGATTGCACATGTCTTGATAATGAGTAAATGTAGCAGGAAAAAATATATTAAGACAAATATCAGGTAGGTTGACATGTTTTTCTGTTCTTGATGGTATCTCTGAACACCACGTATATGTGTGTGTGTGTGTGTGTGTGTGTGTGTGTATAAGTTGTAACCACATGTTCTCAAACTTCAGTTACTCAGCTCCTGCCATGTACCCCCAGTGGACGTATTTTATGCTCAACTTTTGCTGAGGGCCAGTAGCCTTTTCAGTGAGAAAAGTGTGGGCAACAGCCACAGCCCAGTGGAACAGTACGATGACAGAGTCCCCAGGGGATTTGTTCTCTTCCCTTCCCCTTATGCTATACTTGCAGCTAACCTTATAAAACAGAAGACAGTCTCTATCATATTTTACAGGACCCTAAATAGACTTCTCCCACATTCTCTTTAGTTATTTTCAGAAGCATTCTGTTTTGGCAATTGGATACAGTGCTAAAGAGAAAATAAATCTTCTATGACTTTTGGGGGGGAAAGGTATTTTAAAATAGAAGATAGGAAAAACCGTGATTTTCCCCCTTTTCAGTGCATTTTATTTTTTAGAAGAGATGAAAATGCAAGAGTCATATAATCTTCAGCAATATAATTTGTCATTGCATGTTGGAAACAACTGAGATTCTAGAAGCCTATTGTTAAATGAAGATTTCAATTGTAATTAAGGAACTACCTTTTTTTTTTTTTTTTTTTTTTTTGCCAGTCCTGGGGCTTGAACTCAGGGCCTGGGCACTGTCCTCAAGGCTAACACTCTACCACTTGAGCCACAGCACCACTTCTGGCTTTTTCTGTTGATGTGGTATTGAGGAATCAAACCCAAGGCTTCATGTATACAAGGCAAGCACTTTACCACTAGGGCACATGCCCACGCCCCCTTTAACTTGTCTTTTAAAACAGCTTCCTGAGAGGCCAGATGTAGTGGCACATGCTTGTAGTCCAGGTTACTAAATTATATATACCTGTAATCCATACTACTCAGGAAATAAAGGATGAGAAGATACGGTTCCAGGCCAACCTAGATTTAAAAAATAGTTGTTGAAGCTCCAACTCAATCCACTAAGACAAATAGGTGAGGTGCTTCTGTTAACTCCAGCTACTTGGGAAATACTAACAGGATTATGGTCTAAGGCCAGCCCCAGGCAAAAATCTAAGGCCTTGTTCAAAAAATAACATACAGGGCTGGGGATATGGCCTAGTGGTAGAGTGCTTGCCTCGTATACCTGAGGCCCTGGGTTCCATTCCCCAGCACCACATATACAGAAAACGGCCAGAAGTGGCGCTGTGGCTCAAGTGGCAGAGCAAAAAGAAGCCAGGGACAGTGCTCAGGCCCTGAGTCCAAGGCCCAGGACTGGCCAAAATAAATAAAATTAAAATAAAATAAAACTGCTGACTTTAGAAAAAATAACATACAAAAACAGCTGAGGGCATGGCTCAAGTGGTAGAGTGCCTGTCTAACAAGTGCAAGGCCTCAAGTTCAAACCCCAGTTCTGAAAACATCTTTCTTGGATACCATAAAGTAGCACTCATTCCGATGTGTTTCCTTTTTTCCTCTCATTCTTCCTCCTTTTTACATATTTGTTCCTGATATACATATATGCCTAAATACCTTTGTTTGATTACCTCAGTTTCTGTAATTGCAAAATTTTATGCATATATTCTTTTGTATTTACTTCTCTAAATTGTGTTCTAGGTTGTCTACCTGTTATTTGTTCTGTGATGTACAGACAGTAGTGTACTATCGTGCTCTATGATTTAGAGGAATTATGGTAGTATAGTACAGTGTTCTACGACAGTCCTAGAAAATAACTGAGCAGTAAGTGCAGTAGAAGAAATGCAGTTCAGCTAGGCTCTGGTGGCCCATGCCTGTAATCCCAGCTACTTAGGAGGCTGAGATCTGAGGATCGCCATTCAAAACCAACCCAGGCAGGAAAGTCTAAGAGATTCTTATCTCCAGTTGAGCTGTGGCTCAAGTGGTAGAGAGCTATGTTTGAGCAAAAGAAGCTCAGAGATAGCTTCCAGGCCCCGAGTTCAAGTCCCAGCATTTGCATACACACACAATGCAATTCATCCTTCAAGTCTTTAAAAATAGTTTTAATGGAGGAACCTATTTAAAAAAATAGTTACTTTGACTTTTTGTTGAATTGGCTTCTATTTGATTTCCATCAAAGAATATTTCAGAGTAAATATTAATGTCAGGAAAAGGGGATTTTGCTTTCCTTAATCATTTGTAAGTCTTTATTTTAAACAGCTCTTTGTTTTGTTTTTGTGTTCATTTTTGTTTATTGAGACAGGGACTTGATATGTATCCCAGACTAGCCTGGACTGGAAGTCCTCCAAGCTCAGTGTTCTGAAAGCTGGAACTGTACATGTTTCCCCCATACCTATATGCTATCTTCACAAATTATTTTTTCTAAAATGTGTGTGCTGGTTTGGGGGCTTGGACTCAGGGCTGCCAAGTTTGATGGCTGGTGCTCTACCACTTGATCCACACCTCCACTTCCTATTTTTATTTGTTTTTAGAGGTGTAGAACCAAAGTTTTTTCAGTGTTCTGCTCTTGATAGAACTTAATGGACTTACTTTTTTTTCTAGATTTTGTTGTTTTACATGAGTTTTTTTTTGTTTCATTTTACTTTTTGGCAGTACTAGGATTTAAAATTAGGCCTTTGTGCTGTTTTGCTCAAGGTTAGGGCTCTATCATGTGAGCCACAGCTCCACTTCTGGCTTTTTGCTGGTTAAGTGGAGGTAAGCATCTCACAGACTTTCCTGCCCAAGACTGACTTTGAACCTCAGATTTTAGCACTCCTGAGTGGCTAGGATTACAGGAGTGAGCCACTGGTGCCCTGCTTAAAACTTTCTTTTTTTTTTTTCTTTTTTGTTCTTATTTATTGTCAAAGTGATGTACAGAGAGGTTACAGTTTCATACATTAGGCCTTGGGTACATTTCTTGTACTGTTACCTCCTCCCTCATTCCCCCTCCCCCTTTCCCTCTTTCCCCGTGAGTTGTTCAGTTGGTTTACACCAAATGGTTTTGCATATACAAACATTTTGAGGTAAAACTTTCTTTTTGATTGGAGTCTTGATTTTTATCATGTATCCCACTCTCCTTGAAGTATACTCAGCATAATTAACCTTTTCTTGATGATTTGGAAGCGCTATTGTACATATCATGTATTAAGTAAACAGTTCAAATGATAGAGTATTGATTGACTCCATCGATACTGAAGGGCCTACAGTGAGGATGCATCTGGGGTAGAAAATGTTTTCTAACTATTCCTCATCTAGCCTTTTTTTTTTTTTTTTTTTTGCCAGTCCTGGCCTTGGACTCAGGGCCTGAGCACTGTCCCTGGCTTCTTTTTGCTCAAGGCTAGCACTCTATCTCTTAAGCCACAGGGCCACTTCTGGCCTTTTCTATATATGTGGTGCTGGGGACTCGAACCCAGGGCTTCATGTATACGAGGAAAGCACTCTGCCACTAGGCCGTATTCCCAGCCCTAGCCTTTCTTTACTAGTCCTGCTCTGTCTCCTTCCTGCCAAGTCTGATTAGTCTTCCCTTCTCTTACCTGGATTTTCTATTCCACTCAATGATTCTGTTCCCAAAACATAGTCTGCACTTTCCTTTTCCTCAAACCCTCCTGTTCCTTTTCTGCCTGGTGAAATATCCTTCGGTGTATGGCTCATATGGCCCTGTCCCCAGTTGGGCTTCATTCCTGCCATTGTTTTCCAAAGCACATCACACATAACACGCATTAATAAGGTACTTGTATTAATTACTAGTTTGTCAGTGAGCTAATTATTTTCCAGATTTTAAAAAATTCAAGTCAGTTGGTTATAAAATAAAATTGGATCCCATCACAAAACTTGATTCAGTAAGTTTAGTGGTAGAGTACCAGTCTTCAGCAGAAAAAAAGCTAAAGGGCCACACCCAAGCCCTGAGTTCAAGTCCCAGTACAGTACCAGCACACAAAAAAGTTAATTCTCAGACTGGGAATGTGGCTTAGCAGTAGAGCGCTCGCCTAGCATGCATTCAATTCCTCAGCACCACATATATAGAAAAAGCCGGAAGTGGCACTGTGGCTCAAGTGGTAGAGTGCTAGCCTTGAGCAAAAAGAAGCCAGGGATAGTGCTCAGGCCCTGAGTTCAAGCTCCAAGATTGCAAAAAAAAAAAAAAATGTTGATTCTCATAAAACATTTCACATGTGGCATTTCTCTGCTGGCATCCTATCCAGTGAGTAGAGAAGTCGTCTTAAAGTTGGAGAATTACAAGGCAATATAACTGGCTGTCTGAAAGCAAGGTAAGAATAATATTCAGTATTTTCAGATACGTCAATCGGATCCTTAATCCTTTTCTTCTTTTTGTTGTCTTTTCAGACAAATGGCCATGGAAACAGTTGAATCTCCTCAGGATGGAAGTATAATAAATTCCGTGGTTGAGCGAGATTCTGGTCATATGCAAACTCAGAGTGGCCAAAATTCAATCCCTACTCTAGCTCAGGTAGGCCATAGCACATTGATGAAAGTTAGTTCTGTGACAATGAGAATCATGTATGGATTCTTTTTTTTCCCTCATACTTTAAATTAAAAAAACAAAACCCATATCATGATATAGGTGATATACAGAGGGGTTACAGTTACACTAATCTGGCAAAAAGTACATTTGTTTTTGGATGATATTACTCCTTCCCTTGCTCTCTCCCAGTTTTTCCCACCCACCCCCACCCACAAGTTATATACAGCATTTTCAGCATAGTTTCTAGTGAGGACCACTGCTGCATTTGTTCACCTTTGTCCCTCCATTTCTGTGCCTCCCCTTACGCTTCCAAAGACAGATTGATGAATAAATAAGACAAAAGGAAAAGAAAGCGAAAACAGCAACCAAGAGAAAAAAATTCTTATTTCCATTTCCTGGAGTTCATTTTGATAAGTATAATTTTCTATGATCAGATGCACATAGGCACTGTGCCTTTGTGATTCTCTCCTAAGAGTATCCTCCTTTGGTCTCACTGTGTGTGAATGCTAGGTTCTTTTATAATTTATCATGTCACGTGGGTTCTTTTTTTTAATTCCTGTTGCTTGCAACTTTCTCTTGTTCCTTGGTCATCAGCCATGCGTACCAAAGGACTTTGTAGGGACGACACATATTCCAATGATTTTGTTGTACCAGACACATCCAGCCTCCACTACCATCACCAAACAAAACCCCATAATATGTAATGCTCAGATTGTTGCCTGAGTGAGTCGCTAATTCCAAATTGATACACTTCTGATATGATTCCCTGGAAACCAGAAAACGGAAGTGGAGCTGTGGCTCAACGTGGTACAGTGCTAGCCTTGAGCAAACGAGGTAAGGGACAGCACTTAGGCACTGAGTTCAAGCCCCAGGAATGACCAAAAAAAAAAAAAAGTAGTATAAACAGAACATGACTCTTAACTATGGGACTATTGGAGGATTAGGGGAAGGGGAGAGGGAAAAGAAAGAGGGAGGATCAATAATTTGTAAACACATTGCAACTGTGTATGAAGTGTGCACTAGGAGGCTTGATGGAAGCTGCTGACTAGTGGGAGGCTGGGGATGGGGCAGGAGAACGCAGTAGAGGTGGTGGCTCGGATAAGGTTTAGTATATGTAGACCATTGGATCACCAGAGTGGAGCGTTTGGTGCATTCATCACCCATTAAAACAAGGGGAAAATGAAAGGCAAGTGGGACAGGCATGGTGGAGGGGGTGAGTGCCACAGGGAAGGTAGGGGTAGCAGAGGGAGGTGAAAGAAGAAGAATATGGTGGAAGTAAGTGTGTTTGCATGGATGAAATAGAGGAATAAAGCCTGTTGAAAATGTTGCAGGAAAGAAAAAGGGCCTAGGGGATGTGGTTGATAAATTGTATGCATGTGTGGAAATGTTATAATGGAACCCCTCTGGTACAACTAATGTAAATATAAATAGAAATATGTAGCTGGAAACACCAGGAAGCAGGAACGAAAGAGTTAGAGTAGTGTCAGGGGGAAAGAGGTGGACAAATGAAGAAGAGGGGAAGAAATGCGGTCTAGAACTCAATGCATATCCTACAAAATTAAGAAGAAAGAGGGAAGAGGTAGGTCAGAAAAGGATGAGTTAGAATGTTGAAAGGGGTGACATCGATCAAGGTATATTGTATTCATAAACTGCTTTGTTAAATTTAAACTCCTTTGTAGAACTACGTATGTAATTTTTCTAATGCCAAAAAAAAATCACTTGCCTCCCCCCGCCCCCAGTGTAGCCCAGTACTAGTTGCTCATGCTTGTAATTCTAGCTAATCAGGAGGCTGAGATACGAGGATCAAAGTTTCAAGCCAGCCTGGGAGTGAAAGTCCGTGAGCCTCTCATCTCCAATTAAGCACCAAAAAAGCCAGAAGAGGCATAAGTGGCAGAGTGCTAGCCTTGAACACAAAAGCTCAGGAACAGCCTCCAGGCTCTGAGTCCAAGCCCCAGGACTGGGACACACACAGGCACAAAAATGTATGTAGTAACAATCAAGCACTTTTTTTTTTTTTGCCAGTCCTGGAGCTTGGACTCAGGGCCTGAGCACTGTCCCTGGCTTCTTTTTGCTCAGGGCTAGTAGCACTCTGCCACTTGAGCCACAGCGCCCCCTCTGGCCATTTTCTGTATACGTGGTGCTGGGGAATTGAACCCAGGGCTTCATGTGTATGAGGCAAGCACTCTTGCCACTAGGCCATATCCCCAGCCCAATCAAGCACTTTAATGTATCAGTTTATCACATATTTATTGAATGTCTACTGTGTTTAGGCCCTGTTCTAAATGTAGAGTTTTGTTTTCTTTTGTCAGTTCTGGGGCTTGAACTCAGAGCCTGAGTGGTGTCCCTGAGCTCTTCTGCTCAAGGCTAGCACTCTACCACTTTGAATCACAGAGCCACTTCTGGCTTTCTGGTGGTTAATTGAAGATAAAGTGTCTCACCGGACTTGCCCGCCTGGGCTGCCTATCTTCGGATCTCTGCTTCTTGAGTAGCTAGGATTATAGGCATGAGCCACCAGCGTCTGGGCTTACATGTAGAGAAGTGTAATTCCTTGTATCCACTATCTTCTGGTGCAGTAGTCAGGACTTTTCATAATCATGCTGGTAGCATTCCAAGTCCTATACAATGCCTAGTACAAAATGAATAAGGAATGTAGAGGAGAGAGTGCTCAATTGACTAGGAGGACTTTACAGGGGATTTTTTCGAGTTAGACATGATGAGTAGGTGTTTGCAAGGTAGTTACGGGAAGGGAGTCTGTGTGTGTTCCAATCCTGAGGATTGAATTGAGGGCCTGGGAGCTCTTCCTGAGCTTTTTTTACTCGGAGTTCGCACCCTGCCACTTGAGCCATAGCTCCACTTCTGGCTTTTTAATGGTTAATTCAAAATAAGTGTCTCACAGACCTTCCTGCCCAGACTGGCTTTGAACCAAGATCCTGAGATCTCAGCTTCCTCAAGAGCTAGGATCACAGGTGTGCACTGCCCGCCTGGTTGGATGGAAGCATATTCTGAGTAGAGGCACCAAGTCAGTGTACGGCCCGTCAGAGGACTTCAGATATCACATTTACCTGGAGCCTAGTGTCTGGGCCAGGAAGTAAAGCTGCTAAACATAAGCAGAGGTTTGTGAGTCTTTGAGGGTTTAGAATATTCTCTATTTTTGAAGTGTTTTCAGGTGCTCCTTGTGTTTGGAGCACAGTGGAGGTGGACTGGAAGTCTGAGCCGATAGGGTGGATATCATTAAGTGCCTGGTAGAGCCATAGTAACGTGGGATACAGAGAGGCACTAAGATTTTACCAAAATCTTAAAGGGAAAGTGGATAAGGAGGGCCCCCTGGCAGCCTGACTAGAGGACAGTAGGCCTTTCTCAGGGTGTCCTGGGCTCGATTAATTCCTGTGTGATTTCTTCTCCCCCAAAACTGGGCCTCCTCCACTGCGCCTGCTTGTCTCTCTCCTTCCAAGCTGCCAACACCTCCTCATTCCCTGGAGGTTTGCTCTAAGTGTTCTGTGGAACTGCGTCTCCCTAGCAACCTTCTTTGTCACCCTGAAGACAAACAGGCTGGCCTTTCTTGGGGTGGGGGGTGCCTGGGAGGGGAAGGAGTGGATAATGTTTTTCTTGTTTTTAAAAAAAGTATATTGACTGTAGAAAATTAACAAAGTAATATTATTATAAAGAACATGAGACTTTCTTAATTTTAACGTCCAAAGATTTTTTTGGCATTATTATAATTTCTGTTTATATCCTTTAATCTTGCTGTCTGAAAATAGAACTTTTTTTTTCAGTTGGTCAGCTTGAACTCAGGGCCTGGGCCCTGTCCCTGAGCTCTTTTGCTCAAGGCTGGAGCTCTACCATTTTGAGCCATAGTTCCACTTCTGGTTTTTGAGTCCACAGCGACTTTTCTGCGTGGGCTGGCTTCAAACTGTGATCCTTAGATCTCAGCCTCTTGAGTAGCTAGGATGACAAGCGTGAGCCACTGCCACCCTGCTTAGAACATGCTTTTAAAAAATAAAATTGGACTGTCCAGAGTTTTTATAACTAATTCCTAGCCTATAATCTTGCCTTTTTGTGCTTGTCATAGTAGAAAGCAAACATTGACGCCCAGTGCTAATGGTTACTCAGGAGCCTGAGCTATGAGGATTGAAGTTCAAAGCCAGCCCAGGCAGACAAATCTGAGCCTCTTATTTTTAATTAGCATAACACAGTGTGGCTCAAATGGTAAAACTGAGCTAGAAAGCTTAGGGAGAGTACTAGCCCTTGAGTTCAAGTTTCAGTACCAGCACACACACAAACACACGCAAACCTTCCTCCCTTCACCACCTCATCTCTTTATATCTTGGCTATATGTCATTTCCTCCAAGGCTTTTGAGGCCCATACAGAACAGCAGGCTCCCAGTTGATAATTTGCAGTTCTAAGGACCATCAGGCTAGAAGCACCCCGTCTTGTGAGTATGACAGATTGTTAAGAGGGCCAGCCATGAGAAACCTGAGAAGAACCACGCCGCAATCCTAGCTACTCAGGAGGCTGAGATCTGAGGATCATGGTTCAAAGCCAGCCGGGGCAGGGAAGTCTGTGAGACTCCTATCTCCAATCAACCAACAAAAACCAGAAGTGGTGCTGTGGCGAGTGAAACATTGCTAGCTGAAGAGCTCAGGGAGAGCCCAGGCCTAGCGTTCAAGCCCCATGACCGACAAAAAAAAATAAATAAAATAAAAGGAAAGACAGAAACTTGTGAGAAGGCCATATCTAAGAACTGGAAAAAAAAAAAAACAATTATATTTATAGTGTTTCTTTAAGATTCTCAAATATACTGAATACTGATATTCAATCTACATAGCAGACTCCTAGATTTGCTGCTTTTCTATTTTCTGTACGTTTGAAACATTTGGTCAAAAACAGATGGGAGGAAGAAAATGGGGAGAATAAAGAAAGAGGTAATATTGACCAAAAAGCACTGTATTCTTTTTTTCTTTTACCTTCAGATTTTTTTCTCTTTTTTTACCTTTGTACTCTTAGCCTGACTTATGGAATTGTAATCCATTTGTACAACTACTTAATATTTTTGGGGCCTAGTGGTAAAGTGCTTGCCTCATACAAATAATAATTTTTTTTTTTTGTCAGTCATGGGGCTTGAATTCTGGTCCTGGGCACTATCCCTGAGCTCTTCAGCTCAAGGCTAGTGCTGTGCCACTTGAGCCATAGTGCCACTTCCGGTTTTCTGGTGGTTAATTGGAGATAAGAGTCTCACAGACCTTCCTGCCTGGGCTGGCTTTAAACCATGATCCTCAGATCTCAGCCTCCTGAACAGCTAGGATTACAGGCATGAGCCACCAGCACCCAGCTACAACAATAATTTTTAAACTTTTTTTTAAACAACCTATTGAGGCTGGGAATATGGCCTAGTGGCAGAGTGCTTGCCTCGGATACGTGAAGCCCTGGGTTTGATTCCTCAGCACCACATATAGAAAAAGCCAGAAGTAGGGGCTGGGGATATGGCCTAGTGGCATACCTAGTGGCTTTAAACCATGATCCTCAGATCTCAGCCTCCTGAACAGCTAGGATTACAGGCATGAGCCACCAGCACCCAGCTACAACAATAATTTTTAAACTTTTTTTTAAACAACCTATTGAGGCTGGGAATATGGCCTAGTGGCAGAGTGCTTGCCTTGGATACATGAAGCCCTGGGTTCGATTCCCCAACACCACATACATAGAAAACGGCCAGAAGTGGCGCTGTGGCTCAAGTGGCAGAGTGCTAGCCTTGAGCAAAAGGAAGCCAGGGACAGTGCTCAGGCCCTGAGTCCAAGGTCCAGGACTGGCCAGAAAAAAAAAAAAAGAAAAGAAAAAGCCAGAAGTGGTGCTGTGGCTCAAGTGGCAGAGTGCTAGCCTTGAGCAAAAAGAAGCCAGGGACAGTGCTCAGGCCCTGAGTCCAAGCCCCAGGACTGGCCAAAAAAAAAAAAAAAAAACAAGAGGAAAAATACAACCTATGGGCTGGGAATGTGGCCTAGTGGTAGAGAGCTTGCCTTGCCAACATGAAGCCCTGGGTTTGATTCCTCAGCACCACATATAAGAAAAAGCCAGAAGTGGCACTGTGGCTCAAGTAGTAGAGTGCTAGCCTTGAGCAAGAAGAGCTCAAGGACAGTGCCCAGGCCCTGAGTTCAAGGCCCATGACTGACCCAAAAAACCTATGGTGGGGTATAGCGGCAGAGTTCTAAAACCCAGCTCTCCGCTTACTCAGCTATTTGCTTAGCTGGTGTTATATCACTTGTGCCATGCCTCCAGCCTGCATTTTGCAGATTAATTGGAGATGGAGTCAGGTGGACCTCCCTGCCTAGGTTGGCCTCTAACTGTAATTTTCCATATTTTAGCCTATAGAGTAGGTAGGCTGGTGTCTCACATCTGTATGAGCTACATAGATGAAATAGATAAACAACTGTCAGAAAAGGTGGTAAGAATAATATGTAGTATTTCCAGATACGTCAGTCAGGGCCTTAATGTGGTTTTTTCTTTAGTATTGAGGTTTGAACCTAGGACCTTGAAGTTGCCAGGATGATGCTCTACCACTTAAGCGATGTCTCCAGATATTATTATTATTATTATTATTATTAAATTTTTTGGTGCTAGTCCTATGGCTTGAACTCATTAGGACTTGGGCACTGTCCTTGAGCTTTTTTATCAAGGCTTGCGCTGTGCCACTTGAGCTACTTCCAGCTTTTTGGTAGTTAATTAGAGATAAGTCTCACAGACATTCTTGCTTAGGCTGGCTTTAAACTGCGATCCTCAGATCTCAGCCTCCCGAGTAGCTAGGATTACAGGCGCGAGTCACCAGCATACAGCTATTATTATTTGTATGTGCATGTATGTGTACGTGTCTGTGCACGCATATTAGTCCTGGGGCTTGAACTCAGGGCCTAGGCACCTAAGCTTCGTTTGCTCAACGATAGTGCTCTACAGTTTTATCACAGTGCCACTTCCAACTTTTTCTGAATAGTTTGTTGGAGATAAGAGTCTTATGGACTTTTCTGCCTGGGCTGGATTTGAACTGTGATCCTCAGATCTCAACCTCCTGAATAGATAGGATTACAAGTATGAAGTCAGCTTATTATTATTACTAATCTATTATCTTTTTGTTGGATGTGGTGCTTGAACTCTGGGCCTGGGTGGTGTCCCTGAGCTCTTTTGTTCAAGGCTAGCATTCTACCAGTTTGTTCTACTTCTGGTTTTCTAGTGGTTAATTGGACATAAGAGTCTCATGGACTTTCTTGCCCTGGCTGGCTTTAAACCATGATCCACAGATTTAGTAGCTAGGATTACAGTCATGAGCTGTCAGCACCTGGTTATTATTACTATTTTTAAAGGTTACATTTGTCAGTCAGTACTCTAGAGTTATGCAAAATGATGGGGAAAAAGTGTAATAGGTTAATTAAAAAGAATTCCTGTAAAACAGAGCTGGTCTGGGGATTGGCCATGTAGATCACTTGCCTAGCAGGCATGAGGCCCTGGGTATCATGTCTAGAACAACCAAGAAGAGGGAAAAAAGGCATCGACTTACATTAAAACTACAGCCAATATGAAGTTGTACACAAATGTTTTTTAGGCATTTATTCTGTGGTTTCTGGTTTCAGGTATGTAGATTTCTAATTCATAGAGATAATTTGCACTACTGTTGAGATCCATTTCAGTAGCCTTTGTTTGCCCTTGTAATATGTTTGCTATAAAAGTATTTCTGGCTCTGGGTCTCACTGCTCCTTACTGCTCTATGTGCATTTGTTACTTTGAAATACATTTGGCTTATAAGTTACTATCAGTTTTAGTCTCACTGAAATAAAGCACAAGAATGACTTTTTAAACTTTAGCTTAGCTGAGGATATGGCCTAGTGGTAAGAACGCTTGCCTCCTATACATGAAGCCCTGGGTTCAATTCCCCAGCACCACATATACAGAAAAAAAAAAAAAAGGCCAGAAATGGCGCTATGGCTCAAGTGGCAGAGTGCTAGCCTTGAGCAAAAAGAAGCCAGGGACAGTGCTCAGGCCCTGAGTCCAAGCCCCAGGACTGGCAATAAATAAATAAACAAACAAACAAACTTTAGTTTAATTAATTAATCAATTTCACCAATCCTGGGGCTTACAATTTGGGCCTGGCTGCTGCCCCTGGGCTCCTTTTGCTCAAGGCTACCCCTCTACCACTCTACTACTGGAGCCACAGCGCCACTCTGGCCTTTTCTGTGATTTAATTGGAGATATGAGTCACACAGACTTTCCTACCCCAGCTGGCTTCAAACTGAGATTCTCAGGTCTCGGTCTCCTGAGAAGCTAGGATTACAGGTGTGAGTGCCCGGCTTTTATTTATTTTATTTTATTTTTTCCAGGGCTTTGCACCTACTTGGTTTATTTGCTCATAGCTAGCCACTCTGCTACTTGAGCCACATCTCCATTCCCACAAGATGGACTTTTTTTTTTTTTTTTTGGCCAGTCCTGGGGCTTGGACTCAGGGCCTGAGCACTGTCCCTGGCTGCTTCTTGCTCAAGGCTAGCACTCTGCTACTTGAGCCACAGCGCCACTTCTGGCCATTTTCTGTATATGTGGTGCTGGGGAATCGAACCCAGGGCCTCATGTATACGAGGCAAGCACTCTTGCCACTAGGCCATATCCCCAGCCCCAAGATGGACTTTTGAAAGTTCTAGAGCTAGTGGCTGGGGTTGTGGTTTAGGGGTAAAGTGCTTGCCTAGCATGCATGAAGCCCTGGGTTCCATTCCTCCACACCACATACACAGAAAAAACAAGAAGTGGCACCGTGGCTCAAGAGGTAGAGTGCTAGGCTTGAGCAAAAAGAAGCCAGGGACAGTTCTCGGGCCTTGAGTTCAAGCCCAGGACTGGCAGAAAGAAAGAAAGAAAGAAAAAAAGAAAGAAGTCTTTCAAGACGCCAGAATAGATCTGGTGTATAGATCAAATAGATCTAGCATATGTGAGGCCTGGAGTTCAGTCTTTAGCACCTAAACAATAATAGTAATAATAACAACTGAAATAAGCCCTAGCTGTATTTTCATTTTTCATATTGCTTTTGTCTTTATTTAGCACAACAAAATAGGAGATTGGGGTGTGTGTGTGTGTGTGTTGGTGCTTGAACTCAGGGCATGGGCTCTATTCGTGAGCTTATTCACTCAAGACTAGCATTTTACCACTTGACCCATTACTTCACCTCTGACTTTTTGGTAGTTAATTGGAGATGAGTCTCATAGACTTTCCTGCCAGGACTGGCTTCAAATCATGATCCTCAAATCTCAGCCTCCTGAGTAGTTAGGATTACAGATGGGAGCCACTAACACCCAGCTAAAATATCATTTTTTTGAAAATTTAAATAAGATGTTTTTCATCTTTATTCAGATATTCATCAGATAATTTTGTTCTCCTGTTTTCAACATTAAAATATCTGCATCATTATTTCAACACTATTTGTTCCCTAAAAAAGACTTTCTTTTTTAAGTTGTGTCTAATACACAGAATCAAGATAGCTTTCAACATCTGGCTTAGGCTGTTAGTGAGTTTTCTTTAATGTCCACAACATTAAACTAGGTAGTATGGAATGCTGGTCTCTGAGGCAGGCTAGTGCTATATTGTGAATTCATGTCACTTTAATCCCTCCTTTATTAACTGTCCCTTGGATGTGGGCCTTAGCTCTGTGACACTGTCAGGGGCACTGTGACATCATAAACTCCACTCTGAGGAAACCTAGTTACAGACTGGAGCCGGCCCACTAGGTGCTGATCAAATGCTGTGCTACTCCACTGTGAGGTTTTGCCAGTCTTAAGTGTCATTATTAGGACATTTTTTTTAAAGTTGCAGAGCCAAATAAGGCTGTCAGGTGTACCATCTTCACCTGCTTCTTCAGATTACTACTGTCTGTGATAGGTTTCTGGGTGGATGTGGTGGCATCAGCATAACCTATGTTTCAGACATCCCATAGAAGATGATTATTCTTCGGAGGATCTGGAACAAAAGGTAAATTGTATCTACTGTAAGGTCATTCATTGTTTTGTTTTTGTTTGTTTTGGGTGCTGGCGCTAGGGCTTGAACTCAAGGCCTTGGGCACTGTCCTCTAGCTGTTGTGTTCAAGGCTGGTGCTTTACCACATGAACTATAGCTCCACTTCTGAGTTTTGGGTGGTTAGTAGGAGATGAGTCTCTTGGGTTTGTCTCCCCTGGCTGGCTTCAAATTGAGATCCCCAGATCTTAGTCTCCTGGGTGGCTAGGATTAAGGACAGGAACCACTGGTACCCACTCATTCTTCACTTTTTTTTTTTTAACTTCTATCACATTTGTTCACATACTCTTAAAGCCTTTTCATAAGTGTTTAAAATATAGCCTTTTCTGTTTGTAGCTTGTTTTTCTGATCAGTTGAATACTTGATGAATGGAATGTGATAAAGAGATATTTAAGTCTCCCTATGACTTTTGCCTTATATTCCTTTAGGCTTTTCTTGCAAATGACCTCTTCTCTGTGAAGGTTTCCCTAACAGCTTTCCTCCATACCCGCCTATCTAGTCACTCTCCAACCCCTTACCTTGCTTTGTTTTTTCTTTGCAGGACTGAGCACCACTGCAAATTCTTTGTTTCTCTGTTTTCTGTCTGTCTCTGAAGGGAGAGCAGAGGCTCTCAGTCTATTCTAGACTAAAGCATGGCAGACTTCTAGGAAAATATTGTTGACAGAATAAAAGAATGAGCTAATTCACAAATGTAGTGCACTCCTGTGAATTTTTTCCTTATTGAAAATCCTCTACCTGAGCCTGGGCACTGTAGCTGAGCTTCTGTAGGCTCTAGCTCTTGGGCCACAGCGCCACTTCTGGCTTTTTCTGTGTATGTGGTGCTGAGGAATGGAACCCGGGGCTTCATGCATGCTAGGCAAGCCCTCTACCCCTAAGCCACATTCCAGGACCCTATTTAATTATTTTTTTTTAAATGTCTGCACTTGGGCTGGAACTCGGGGCCTAGGGCTGTTGATTGGCTTTTTCACCTGCTTATGCTATATCAGCTAGTGAGCCATGTCTCCACTTCTAGCTTTTATTCTAGTTAATTGTAAATAAGAGTCTTTTAGATGTATCTGTCTGGGCTAGCTTTAAACTTCAGTCCTTATATATCAATCTCCTGATTAAAACCATCTCAAAACCCTTCTAAAAGTACAATTATTATTTAATAATCAAAAGTCCTGAGAATTATACTTGAAAGATAGTTAAAGCAACTGAAAGAGTGATTTCTACATATCAAAAAAAAAGTCTGATTTATTCCTACCAGTTATTCAGAATAACTATCTCTTTCACACTGGAGCAAATGTTTGTGTAAAGTGAACGCGAACACCTGCCGCCTCAACCTCTAGGGCTAGTTGTGTGAGTACTGTTACTTCTGGGTTTTCTTTCACTACAGTTTCAAGTTCACTGTCCTCAGATGTTGTTTTGTCAAGGCTGGTGCTCTACCACTTTATACGTACCTCCACTTCTGGCTTTTTGCTGGTTCATTTGAGATGAACCTCAGGCTTTTCTGCACATACTAGCTTAAAACCATGGTCTTTCTTCTCCTCATTCCGGAACCGATGTGCTGAACGCTGGGCAATCATGACTTCTCTTTGTGTTAGCAAATTTTAGGGCTTTCTTTCTCTTTTTCTTTCTTAATATGTTTGTGTGCATGTGTGTGGGTGTGCGCACATGCATGTGATTGTGCACCTGTACCCAGGCTTGAACTTGCGGTCACAGTACTTTCCTTTAGCTTTTTCTGCTCAAGGCTAGCACTAAACACTTGAGCCATACTTCTACTGCCAGCTCTTTTCGCAGTTAATTACAGATAAGAATCTCTTAGATTTGTCTACCCAGGCTGGCTTCAAACTGAGATCCTCAGATGTCAGCCTCCTGAATAGCTAGGATTACAGGCACGAGCCACCGGGGCCTGGATTTTTTTTTTTTTTTTTTTTTTTTGGCCAGTCCTGGGCCTTGGACTCAGGGCCTGAGCACTGTCCCTGGCTTCTTCCCGCTCAAGGCTAGCACTCTGCCTCTTGAGCCACAGCGCCGCTTCTGGCCGTTTTCTGTATATGTGGTGCTGGGGAATCGAACCTAGGGCCTCGTGTATCCGAGGCAGGCACTCTTGCCACTAGGCTATATCCCCAGCCCGGGGCCTGGATTTTTTAAAGTATAAGTTTTAATTTAAATTTTGCCAACGTATGACATACATACACTGTCAGTTTACTACATATGAGAGTTTGGGCTGTGCTTGTCTATTGTAGCTGAAATCTCAGCCTGTTCAACCATCTCTTCATTAAATGAATACCAGGATTTACTTTAGTAAAGGGCAGCTGTTTTCAAAGTGTATGGCACATAACCTTGGGTGAAACTTTAAGGACACTTGCGAATATATCTTTACAATAATGCTCAGATGTTATTTTTTTCTCTGTATTGTTTTCACTAATGATACAAAAATAGAGTGGGTGCCTGGCTCAAGCCTATAATCCTAACTACTCAGGAGGCTGAGATCTGAGAATCGTGGTTCAAAGCCAGCCCAGGCAGGAAAATCCATGAGACTCATGCCTTCAATTTAACCACCAGAAAACCAGAAGTGGCACTATGGAGAATATAATTATTTTCATAGGGTGTTTTTATGTACGCATCTAATGAGTTATTACTGTTATTTGTATATGGATATTTCAAAGTCTCCATTTTAATTTCTGATATGGCATTTATCAAAAGAGGAAATCGTGGAATGCTCACAGTGGCTTGCAGGAAGCAGTGATGTACATCTTTTTTCCAGCTTGGTGTCCATTAGCTTGTTTAATAGTAGCTTGAAATCTGTTGTAACAGGTGTGTTTTCACCACAAGGGTGAGCAAAAACTGCAAATGAAGCTCATACATGCCAGGATCTGGTGAGTAAATTCTGACTAGCCTCCTCTAGATAGAAATCTAGTAGATTTCAGAAGCAAGTAATCATGTTTAGAGGTTGTTGGAATGTTAGGAGTACAAATATCCTAAGAAAAGTTTTGAGAAGTAGTTGTATGAAGAAAGGGGATTGTTTTAGTAATTTGCCAATATGAAGGTAGATATCATGTGTGGGTTTTTGTTTGTTTTTTTTTCAAGTAAAAAGATGTGTTTATTGGGGAAGTGAAAAGTATACGGACCAGCCACGGTCACGGCCCAGACGCGGGAGCTGGAACCACGACTGTAAAAAGTAGGCTGGCCGGCCAGGGCCGCAGCTGTTTGTCTGTTTTTGATGTCAATCCTGAGGCTTAAAGTCAGGCCCTGAGTGTTTCCCTGAGATTTTTTCCCTCAAGGTTAGCACTCTACCACATGGGTCCTAACTCTAGCTCTGTCTTTTTGGTGGTTAATTGGAGATGAGAGTCTCATGGAGACTTTCCTGTCTGGGCTGGCTTTGACCTGTGATCCTCAAGTCTCAGCCTCCTGAATAGCTAGAATCGCAGGCCCAGCGCCTGGCAGGTGGCTGTCTTTTTATGAAGTTGCCTTTGGTGCTGACATTTGTGTAAACCCTTCCCTCCTTTCTTCTCTCTTTCCCCCCTCCTTCCCTCCCTCCTTCCCTCCCTTCCTTTTGTCCCATTCCTCCTTTCCCATTCCCTCCCTTCTCTCCTTCCTCTCCTGTCTTGTCCCTGTCTGTGTGTCTGTGTATCTGTCTGTGTCTGTGTCTGTCTGTCTGTCTCCCCACCCCTGAAGTCTTGTGCTGTGTAGGCAGGGCACTGCAGCTCCACTTGTCTGTGTCTGTGTCTGTCTGTCTCCCCACCCCTGCAGTCTTGTGCTGTGTAGGCAGGGCACTGCAGCTCCACTTGTCTGTGTCTGTCTGTCTGTCTGTCTCCCCACCCCTGCAGTCTTGTGCTGTGTAGGCAGGGCACTGCAGCTCCACTTGTCTGTGTCTGTGTCTGTCTGTCTGTCTGTCTCCCCACCCCTGCAGTCTTAAGCTGTGTAGGCAGGGCACTGCAGCTCCACTGTCTCACACATGGCCTCCAGTCCATTTTTTTTTCTTTCGACCTTGTAGTTGCTCAGTCTACTCCGCATGGCGGTTCTTTCCCTTCCTCTAAAGGCTGAGGTCCGTGAGGAGAGCTAGGCAGGCTGGAATGGCCTCTTGGGCTGTGTGTATGGCGGCCTCTGCTCTCATTGCTCACTTTCTGTCCAGCTGTTATCTAGCTCAGATCAAGGCCTGGGTCAAGCTCTGGCCCGTGTACAAAGCTTTCTTATTGTTCAGGGTTCACTGTGTACTCCTGGGACATCCTCGGCCTCTAAAGTGGAGCAACCAGTCTTTACTGTTGGGTATGCTTTTTTTCCTAGGTGTTAGTTTTATCCATTCTAGTTTATACTTTAATGCACATAGGGCATTGCTTAGCACAAACTCTTGCATGGGTAAAAGATTGTTAACTTTTGGTTTTCCCGGGAAGTTGCCTTCCAAGCAAATGATGTTGGTAATAAACCTTATTTATTGTAAGGCTAGCCTTTCTCTCTCTCTCTCTTTCTCTCCCCTCTCCCCTCACTGTGCACTGACCTCACACATACTAGGGCAGGTGCATTGCCACTTGAGCCATGTTCTCAGCCCAGTTTTTTTTGTTGCTGTTTTAGTGGTGAGACAAGGCTTTATTCTATAGCCCCAGCCAGCCTTGAACTCTCAACACTCATGCCTGTACTCCCAATTACTGGCAATGCCAGCACACCTGGCTTATAAATCAGGTTTTGTTGTTTTGTGCTGGTTCTAAGGCTTGAACTCAGGGCCTGGGCCCTGCCCTTGAGCTCAAGGTGAGTGCTTTTGAGCCACAGCTTCACTTCCAGCCTTTCGGTGGTTAGTTGGAGATAAAAGTCTCATGGACTTTCCTGTCTGGGCTGCCCTTGAACTGTGATCCTCAGATCACAGCCTCCTGAGTAGCTAGAATGACAGGTATGAGCCACTAGTGCCCAGCTTAAACCTAGTAAAAAGCCCTTTACTATACTAGTAGATTGGATAGCATTGGTGTTCCTCAAAAGTGAGGCCACACAGAGGCTTCTGTAAAAATTATGTTAAGATCCCAGAGTTCTACCACTACTACAGACAGGAATGGGCGGCTGCTTTTATTTCTAAGGCTTTTTGACTGTTCAGAGTAAATCAATGAATAAGTGAATAAGTGAACCAGAGTTTCTAAACATGGCTCTAGGATGTAAGAAAGAATTGTTTCATGCATAGGAAACGTGCTAGGTTTTGAGTGCTGGAGCATGGAGGGCCATGTTTTGCTGGTGGGGAACCGTAGTAAGCCCTGAGAGGGTGGGGAGATGCCTGCACCTAGCCCTGCTCAGCGCTGAGCGCCGCGGGCCCCCTCTCTCACTGGGCGCCACCTCTGGGAGGGAAGGTCATGGAGGCAGAAGCCACTCCAGCTCCAGGACCAGAGGCTTTTTCTAGTTAGACACATTAAAGGGTTAAGTCCAGGGATTTCTTTGGTTCCTGCATTTTTCCCCCCTGTGATGATGATGAGGCATACAATTGTGACTTTCTTCTTTGCTGGCCCTAGGGCTTGAACTCAGATACTGGGCACTGTCCCTGAGCTCTTTCACTCAAGGTTAGTGCTCTACCATTTGTGCCACAGTTCTACTTCCTATTGTTGAGGGGTAACTAATTGGAGATAAGAGTCTGATGGATTTGAGCCTTGATTCTCCTATCTCAGCCTCCTCAGTAGCTAGGATTACAGGCCTGCGCCACAAGCACCTGGCTTATTGTGTCTGCATCAGCTTGCGTCTAAAGCAGTCCTAGAATTGTCATGTGAAACTTTTTATTTATTATGAAACAGTTCACCATCCCGAAGTTCTTTCTACCTTCCCTTACGTTAGAAGGAGTGCGTTTATACTCTGGTCTCAACAAGGAAGGCGTCACTGTTAGTGGCTGTGAGGCGTAGTGAGGTAGTTTAACTGCTTTAGAACTTTACACCCCAGAATGTTCTCCTCCACCGAAGCATGGGCACCAAAAGTGAGGCGCATGGGTTCTTTACTATCTGTCACATCAGACAATGACAGCTCCAGGACGGTGAGCACCTCCTAATGGTAAGTACGCCTGCCTGTCTGTCATCTCCTAGAAGGCAAAAGTAAGAAATGAGAGGTAGGCCAGTCACGATAGTGAGTGGTACTTGTTAAAAATAAGCGGAAATGACAACCCCAAAGATGCAGCTTTAACCCTCACTGATGATCACTTTTGCAGGTTTCTGTAGCTGGATCAGGCACCGGAAGAGGCTCCCCAGCTGTGACTCTAGTGCAGTTACCTTCAGGCCAAACTGTGCAGGTCCAGGGAGTAATTCAGACACCACAGCCATCGGTTATTCAGTCACCACAAATACAAACTGTGCAGGTTAGCTTCCTTCCTGGGTGATTAGCCTTTCATTAATTCATGTACCAACATTTTTTATGGAGCTTTTATAATCAAAATTCTTTTAGATATTTATGGAATGTTGTCTTTCTTTTTTTTCATGCAGTGGTGTGTTGTGTCCTGCTAGGTGAATAGATTTGACTTCAGACTTAGTGTTTGGGCTGGGCATGGTGACATATGCCTATAATATCAGCCCTTGGGAGGCTGGGTTAGAAGGATCTCAAGATTGAGGCCAGCTTAGACTACATAGTGATAGCCTGTCCCCCAAAAAGAGCAAACAAAGAGTTGGAGTTTGGTTGTTTTAATTTTCAGAATGAGACATTGTTAGATAAGCACTTCATATCTTTTGAGTATTTAGATTCAGATTTTTTAGCAGAGCTCTCCAATGATTTTTAAACAATATCTCCAGGCTTCTTTGCAGAAGATATCTGATAAACACAGTCATATTAAAGATTAATAAAGGTTATTAATAAAGGTGACATTGTTAGCACCTTATTCATGAGTATTCACATTAGTTTATTTTGCATTTAGTCTATGTAATCCTTCAAAGTACTATGACATTACAATGTATTGGTTGACTTTGATGCTGGGAATTGAATCCAGAGCCTTGGGCATGGTTGGCATGCATTGTGCCACTTAACAGTGTCCGCCAGTCTCATCTGTGGGGAAGGGATGCCTACATACCATGTTTATATGTTTATATGCCATGGACCTCTCAGTTTAAGCTTGGCTTCTGTAGATGTGTGATTATTTTTGTGACTGTCAATAGATACACATTAACATGCACTTACAGTATACTTTTCTTTTCTTTTTCTTTTTTTTTTCCAGTCTTGGGGCTTGGACTCAGGGCCTGAGCACTGTCCCTGGCTTCTTCCTGCTCAAGGCTAGCACTCTGCCACTTGAGCCACCGCGCCACTTCTGGCCGTTTTCTGTATATGTGGTGCTGGGGAATCGAACCCAGGGCTTCATGTATAGGAGGCAAGCACTCTACCACTAAGCCGCATTCCCAGCCCCCAGCATACTTCTCTTATGTACTGAATTTCTTTCTGTTCCTTTCTGAGATCAGCCTTAAATGCTAAAAATGTTTTGTACCTAATCGATAGAGGGGAAATCTATGAGACCGATGGCGATGCCCACACTTAGCAGCGTCTTAGCCTGTGGGTCTGAGTGTCCTTCACTGAGGGTAAATGGGGGCACCCCATTTAAGGAGCAAATCCCCATGCTGTGAGATCTTAGGGGAGCCTGGCTGGGAGGAATGGTTTAAGCGGCGTGTCCAGGAAGTGAGGGGCTCTGAGTCCAGGTCCCAGCCCGAAGCAGTTGATGAATACAAACATCTTGATCAGTGTCACCCCTTCAACATTCTCACTCATCCTCCCCTACCTCAGGCCAGGCTTTTTTTTGGAGGTAAGAGTCTCACAGTCTTTCCTGCCTGAGCTGGCTTTGAACTTTGATCCTCAGATCTTAGCCTCCTGAGTAGGTAGGATTACAGTCATGAACCACTGGTGCCCGCACTATCTTTTATTTCCTACGATGACCTTTTGTTTCTTGCTCTTTCTGATCCTAAAGTTTCCCCTGTACTCTTCTTTGTATTATGGCTTTTATTGGGGTAGAAAAATTTCTACTTTGTTTCAAACAGGCTATTAGAAGAAAGTATTGTCCTATATTCAGGTTGTTGGTAAATGAATCATATAATTGTAGAGATAAATGCTGGTGGATCTTGTCATAGAGTTCCTATGTATTGAAAAATGGACTTTACATATGAAACTGTAACCCCTCTGTATAACACTTTGACGGTAAAGAAATGAAAAAAAACAAAGAAAAATGGACAAATCATTCTATAGGCATGAGCTTTGGTTGTTGGCTTGGTTGTCAGTCTGGTTGTTAGACAGGTGTGGGAGCCCAGTGTAAAGTGAATAATACTTGATGGTTGTCTAATACAGAAACATTTTTCCAGTAGCTACTATACAGTGAGTGTGCATGCTTTATGTTTAGAATGTCCATAACCAGAGGTCGTCCATGGTCATATGTTTAAGTGAATACACACACACACTCTATGTACTTAGAGAAATGTATATTCTTGATTGCATTCTTTTTCTCTTTTTTAAAAAAAATTTTAATTATTGTCAAAGTGATGTACAGAGAGGTTACAGTTTCATATGTTAGGCCTTGGGTACATTTCTTGTACTGTTTGTTACCTCCTCCCTCATTCCCCCCCTCCCCCTTTCCCTCTCCCCTTTTACTCTTTTAATATAATTTTATTGTTATTAAGGTCGTGTACAGAGGGGTTACCATTTTTTAAGTCAGGTAATGTCACCCTTTTGCTTTCCCCCAGTTTGCTCCTTTCATCCACACTCACAAGTTACGTAGGTCATTTTCCACAGATTGTATACTGAATCTTACTTGCATTCTTAATATTTTAGTAACTTTAATTTGCTCAAATCAAGTTCCCATGTAATAGTAATATTAAGTCGAGTTTTGTAAATTTAGCTACCCTGCACGCAAGAGTTAAATGGCTGAATATATTGATAGCAGATGTGCTTTGTTTTTGTTTTTTTGCCAGTCTTGGGGCTTAAACTCAGGGCCTGGGCATTGTCCCTGAGCTTCTTTTGCTCAAGGCTAGCACTCTTCCACTTCCAGCTTTTTCTGTTTATGTGTTACTGAGGAATTGAACCCAGGGCTTTGTGAATGTTAGGCAAGCACTCTACCACTAAGCCACATTCCCAGCCCAGCAGATATGTTAACATAGAAATTATGTGACTACTATATCACTCTTTAAAAATCATGTTATTGTGTTAGTACTTGACTTGAGAAGTGAAATTATGATAAAAGCCCTGAGTTATTGTCATCTTCTTCCTCTTCCCCCCCTCCTCTTCCTCTTCTTTTTTGTCAGTCCTGAGGCTTGAACTCAGAGCCTGGGCACTGTCCCTGAGTTGGCTCAAAGCTAGCACTCTGCCACTTGAGCTGCAGTAGTTAATAGTGATGAGTCTCACAGACTTTCCTGCCCCACTGGCTTCAAACCATGATCCTCAGATCTCAACCTCCTGAGTAGCTGGAATTACAGGTGTGAGCCACCAGTGCCCACTCTGATACTTCTTTTAAAGACACATTAACTGTTTTAGAGACAGGATGCTGTTGTGGAGCCCAAATTGGCCTTGAACTGATTGATGACCATCATGTCTCAACCTACCAAGTGCTGTGATTATCAAAGTATACCACTACTTCCAGCTTAAGGAGAAATTTCTTATTTTGACCTTCAAGATCTTCCACCATTAAACCCTACCCCTCCCCCCTTATTATATAAATCCTAGCTTTAACAGCCCGACTTGCTTACTTAAACATCCTTTCTTCTTTGAGTGTAACTGGAAGGTCCAGATCAACTAAGCTAGAATTCTGTGAAGAGAGCAGAGAAAATTAGATTTTTTTTTCTGCCTCTGTCACTGGGTTTATAACTCCTTCCCTGATGGATTTATAAGAGCACATTTAGGATTAGGATCATGGGTCTGAAGTACCTTATGCTTTGTCATATTCTGTGAAGCTACTAATTCCGTAGTATTTCTTATTCCCTCCATTTCTTGCCAAACAGATATTCTTTTTGTTTTGTTCTGTTTTGTTTGTTGTTGTTGTTGCTAGTCCTGGGGCATGGACTCAGGGCCTGAGCACTGTCCCTGGCTTCTTTTTGCTCAAGGCTAGCACTCTGCCACTTGAGCCACCGCGCCACTTCTGGCCATTTTCTGTATATGTGGTGCTGGGGAATCGAACCCAGGGCTTCATGTATATGAGGCAAGCACTCTTGCCACTAGGTCATATTCCCAGCCCCCAAACATACATTCTTAACAACTGACATATTTGTATCTGTACTTTGGTAGTGCCAAATCCACCATGTTTTGCTAATTGCTCCACCACACCCACTCAGCGCTCCAAACCAAGACCCTTGACCACTGTTTTGTTTGCTTGGGGGGAGTGTGTGTGTGTGTGTGCATGTGCGCGCGCGTGCTGGTCCTGCGGCTTGAACCCAGGGCCTGGGCACAGTCCCTGAGTTGTTTTTCTTCAGGCTAGCATTCTAGCACTTGAGCCACAACTCCCCACTTTGAGCATTTTTTGACAGTGAACTGCAGATAGAGTCTCACAGACTTTCCTGTTTGGGCTGGCTTTGAGACGCCCTAGTACTCAGGAGGTCCCAGCCTCCTGAATAGCTGGGACTCCAGGCCCCGCCCCTGCCGTCCCTGTCAGCCACTGCTACCCTGCTCACTATGGGGGTGCGTTTTCTCTATTTTCGGTGCCAGCATTAGAACTTGAACTCAGGGCCTGGGCACTGTCACTTAGGTTTTTCACTCAAGGCTAGCACTCTACCATGTGAGCCACACCTCCACCTTTGCTTTTTGTGGTTAATTAGAGATGAGTCTTATGAACTTTCCTGCCCAGGCTGGCTTTGAACCATGATCCTCAGATCTCAACCTTCTTAAGTAGCTAAGATTACAGACGTGAGTAGCAGGTGCCTGGCCTAACTACTATTGTTTTAAATGAGTAAGATCAAGTACTTTTTTTATGAATTTCAAAAAATCTTGTATTGTAGGTAGCAACAATTGCAGAGACAGATGAATCTGCAGAATCAGAAGGTGTAATCGATCCACATAAACGCAGAGAAATCCTTTCACGAAGACCCTCTTATAGGTGAGTTAACTCAGTTTCCTTCTGGAATGATACTTGGCCTAGAAAAGTAGAACAATCCTACACCAAAGCGGTCCTTTATCTCTTTTCTGATTAAGAAAGTGATTATAGGGGCTGGGGATATAGCCTAGTGGCAAGAGTGCCTGCCTCGGATACACGAGGCCCTAGGTTCGATTCCCCAGCACCACATATACAGAAAATGGCCAGAAGCGGCGCTGTGGCTCAAGTGGCAGAGTGCTAGCCTTGAGCGGGAAGAAGCCAGGGACAGTGCTCAGGCCCTGAGTCCAAGGCCCAGGACTGTCCAAAAAAAAAAAAAAAAAAAGAAAGTGATTATATAGGTGATGTACAGAGGGGTTACAGTTGTATAAGTCAGATGCTTTTCTGTTTGACATCTCATTTATCTATCCTGATTGTCTATATTGTTCCATGATATTTTAGAAAAATACTGAATGAACTTTCCTCGGATGTGCCTGGTATTCCCAAGATTGAAGAAGAAAAACCAGAGGAAGAAGGCACGGCTCCTAACGTTGCCATGGCGGTGCCGACTAGCATATACCAGACCAGCACGGGGCAATACAGTATGTATGCCGCAGCTCCTCCCAGCACAGGCCTGCTTACGCCGCCCCTAGTTGCCACAGTCCATTCCTAAATGCATCGTGAATAACGAATTGTACGCCATATAACGTTAAGGAAGCGATTTGTACTGGTAGTTGAAAAGTAAAAACGTTCATCGCTAAGTGTAGGAGAAAATCTGGTAGTTAAAAATAACTTTTAAAAGGAGGGGCTTTCCTATTTATATGTTTCTACTGATCTCCAGGAAAAGTTCTGAAATGATTGTGTTCATTGTCTTTATGATGCATGCAAACATAAGCTACAAACATCTGTATTTCATTCTTCTGGGCTTTTGTTACCCATAACATCCTTACTAATCTAAAAGAGGTAAATAATGTTCTCTAAATTGTTTTAAATGTAATTTTGTTTTCACTACTTGCCACTGTTAATTTGTGCCATAGTTTTTCTTCAGAGAATGAAAAGTAATTTCACTTTTAAAACTATAGCAATTGGATAGATCACTTTATTTGAAAGTTTACACAATGAAAGCTCTAAATAAACAGATACATTCACATTTAGTCTTGTGCATTTTAATGAACTGTTCATTCTGTCCTCTTATTTTCCCACTAACAAAAGCATTAGTGACTTTTTTTTATGCTCTAATCAAGAACATTAGATAAACAAAAATAGTTTTAAAAGAAATACAAGAGCTAGAAAGAAGGGGGAGGGAGTAATGGAGAGGACTTGTGGGGAAAAAAGTTCTTGATATTAAAATCTATATAATATTAAATACTATTTATCCAACTAACCTATTAAAATTTTCGATTTTCTCTCTTTTTGTTTGGTTTTGTTTTTGTTGCCAGTCCTGGGGCTTGAACTCAGGGCCTGAGCACTGTCCCTGCCTTCTTTTTGCTCAAGGCTAGCACTCTGCCACTTGAGCCACAGCGCCACTTCCAGCTTTTTCTATATATGTGGGGCTGAAGAATCGAACCCAGGGCTTCATGTATACATGGCGAGCACTTTACCACTAGGCCATATTCCCAGCCCTTCCTCTCTTTTTTCCTTTAACAAGTAGCAATACTTAAAAAAATCTAAAATCTTTTTCTTTTTTTTTTTTTTTGGCCTCCTGGGGCTTGAACTCAGGGCCTGAGCACTGTCCCTGGCTTCTTTTGCTCAAGGCTAACACTCTGCCACTTGAGCCACAGCACCACTTCTGGCCATTTTCTATATATGTGGTGCTGGGGAATCAAACCCAGGGCTTCATATATATGAGGCAAGCACTCTTGCCACTAGGCCATATTCCCAGCCCTACGAAAAATCTAAAATCTTAAGACCTTGCTATTGAAACAAGTATAGTCTTCTTTCATGAATGAGTTCTTACATAGTCATTAGTTTCTCATTGCTGTCTTTTTTGTTTTTATTCTTATAGGGCTGATAGACTAGAAACATGAAACTATTGAAATATTAATCCTCTGGGTACCTCCAATCATGATACCTGCCTGATCTGGGGTATAATTTATCGACTGTCCCTACAGGATGCTGAATAAACAGACATGTCCAGAGTTTATGGGAAAGAAAACTGCCCACACCTGCAAGAATTAGACCTGGAGGTTTCTATGGACTTTTCTCTTTGATTTCTTCTCTTGTTTGCATGCTGCTTTGCTGGTGCTTGAGAGTTTTAGGGACTACCTGTTGCCAGCTGGTGTCCCTCTAAAGTGTGGGGTCAGACTCCAGGAGGGCAGACCTCCTCATCCCACGGTCCCCAGAGACCGCCTTGAGCAGTATCCTCCATTAGCCCCAGTGGGTTTGTACACATGATCATTTTCTGTTTGTGTCCTTACAGGACAGCATGATTGATGGTAGATATTTATCTGTTTGCCCAACAAGAGGTTATGGGACTCTTAGGTGCTCTTATTTGGGCCTATACATTAGATCCTGGCTGTTCCTTTAAGGAGAAATTGTAGTCCAAGGTGGACACTGGAGGTTTATGCTTTGTACCTTGATCCTCAGATCTCAGGTTCTGGAGTAGCTAAGATTACAAGTATAAACCTCCAGTGTCCACCTTGGACTACTTAGGTATTTAAGGAACATATACTCATAGATTTTCTGTACTGCTCACTTTTGTCGTTTTTCTTCTCTCTCTCTCTTTCAAAACCAGGGTTTGAATTCAGGGCCTCATACTTACAGGTTCTCTACCCTTTGAGTTATGCCTCCAAGTCCTCACTTTTTGAGTTTAATTTAAACATGAGAGATAAGTAGAATAAAAGCCTTTTTTTTTTTAATGGGAGAGATCAGTAGAACAAAAACCTTTTTTTTGTTTTTGTTATTATTGTTGTTTCCTGTGGGTCTGGGAACTGAACCCAGGGCCTTGTGTATGCTAAGCACATTTTTTTTAATTTAATTTTTGCCAGTTCTGGGCCTTGGACTCAGGGCCTGAACACGGTCCCTGGCTTCCTTTTTGCTCAAGGCTAGCACTCTGCCACCTGAGCCACAGCTCTACTTCTGGCCTTTCTGTGTATGTGGTGCTGGGGAATGGAACCCAGGGCTTCATGCATGCGAGGCAAGCACTCTACCACTAGGCCATATTCCCAGGCCCTAAGCATATATTCTTCCAGAACACCTCAAAGCCCTTTTGTTCCTTTTAAAGTCAGTGTAGTATGATTTCACTTACAAAATTTTTTAATTGCAATTTGGAATAAAGGTGCTTTTAAGTTATAATATGTTAAATATTTTCATGTTATGTATTTGAAAATTAGCTCTTATATACAGTTGAGTATTCAAAACATACATGAGAGCTGGGTGCTGGTAGCTGACACCTGTGTCTCTAGCTACTCCGGAGCGTGCGAGCTGGAGGATTACCATTTGAAGGCAGCCTGGGCAGAAAAGTTCTTGAGATCCCATCTCCAATTAACCAGAAAAAATGCTAGGCTGGCCAGGTGCCGATGGTGCAGGCCTGTAATCCTAGCTACTCAGGAGGCTGAGATCTGAGCTGTGTGTTAGTCATGGATCTTGAACTTGAGGCCTGGGCACTGTCCCTGACCTCTTTTGTTCAAGGCTAGTGCTCTTTCACTTTGAGCCACAGCTCCCCTTCCGGTTTTCTGGTGGTTAATTGGAGATAGGAGTTTCACCACCTTTCCTGCCCTGGTTGAGTGGTGTGAACCACCAGCACTTAGCCTTCCTTTGTGGTTTTTCTTTTTGTTTAAGACAAGTTCTTGCATTTGAACCCCAATTCAAACTCAAGATTCTCTTTCCTCAGCCTCCCAAGTACTGGGATTACAGTGGCATGTTACCCACGCCTGGTTAGACAAACTGTTCTTAACTTGAGGCCATTGTGTACAACATTCAATAGGTTGAGTGATACACTTAAGATATATTAAATTTTGTTAGCTCTCAGAGCAGTTGGAATAGAGACCTAGCCTTTACCTACCAGTATGGTGAGCTGATGACTAGTATCAACTAATAATGGAAATGGATGTAGAATTTAGTAATTTATGTAATCAGGCTGTTCAGTTTTAATTATTTTAGGGACCTACTTAATTTGCATAATACTAGAGGAGTAAAGTTAAGTATATACCCAAAGTTAAAAGAATCTTTTGCTGGAGTCACAACAATATTCATAGAGCTGTGTAGACTCTTCCTTGGTCACACATATAAACCTTGATGACTCTGTTTCACCTGACTGTTAAAGAAAGTGCCAATAATCCTTGGTTCCTGGGGAAACACAAAGGTATTGGATTTTTATGCATCACCCAAACCTTGGTTCATACCCAATTTTATTTTAAAATGGCCAGATTATCCATTATTTGTTCTAAAAATGGGTGGGAGGGAAGACAGTACGAAGATAGCAGGTAACAAAACTTCTGTTTACTCTTACATTGCTGGAATTTTCCATTCTAAGTTTAAAAACTGCTAAAATAGAAAGTAGGGCTGGGAATGTGGCTTATTAGCAGAGTGCTTGCCTAGCATTCATGAAGTTTTGGGTTTGATTCCTCAGTACCACATGAACAGAAAAAGCCGGAAGTGGTGCTGTGGCTCAAGTGGCAGAGTGCTAGCCTTGAGCAAAAGAAGCTCAGGGACAGTGCCCAGGCCTGGAGTTCAGTCCCCAGGACTGACAATCAATTAATCAATAAATAAAAAAGAAACTGTGCCTGTATTCAGATAATCTTATTTTTTCTTACTATTTTTTCTTGCTTTATATTTATTGAAAACAAGTTATGCAATCTTCTGATAATTTGAAACCTAAGCAGTGTGCTATTCAAGTCTTTGACTGCAGATAGCACACAGAAAACCTTTTTCTGGGATCCTTGAAGCATTGGTTAATCTTGCATTCTTTGTCCAACTGAGATAACATTTTGAATGAGAAGGTCCTCTGTCACTTGATAATGCCAAAATCAAGGGCCCTGTCAGTTAAAAAAAAAAAGTTATTCTGAAGCTGGAGACTAAAAATTCTCCTCCTATACCGGGCTCATTATGGGGTGTGTGTGTCTGTATGTGTGTGTGGTGTGAAAGAGAGAGAGAAAGAAAGTGGTTTTTCCATATCTAGCTATATGTTGACGTCACTAAAAAGTAAAACAATAAGACAAATCGATTGTTGGCATGCCAGATGTTCATAGTATGAAAGCAATCAAATTTTGGTTGGAACTTATTGGAAAAATTATTGAAAAAACAGCAGAAAACTTTTAAAGAAAGAATGCAAAGAAAAAAGAAAGCATAAACTTTGTAGTTCTAATGACTATTCCATAAGCCTAATAATTGTACAGGTGCTAAAAATTTTAAGGTGCAATTAGAATTTGAAGCTATATCTCAGTTAATGCTTCTAAAGTCATAGTTTATAATATGTTCTGTCATGAAAAAATGATAGCCATTCAGTCATTTTATTTCTTGAGTGCCTACTATGTTCCTAGCACATTGTAGCCTCTTCTGCCTGTGACTGTGCTTTCTACATACAGTATACTTTTATTTTTGTCAGTCTTGGAGCTTGAACTCTGGGTCTGGTGCTGTCCTTGAACTCTTCAGCTCAAGGCTAGTGCTCTACCACTTGAGTCATAATGCCACTTCTGGTGGTTAATTGGAGATAATAGTCTCATGGACTTGCCTGCCACGGCTGGTTTTGAACCTCAATCCTCAGATCTCAACCTCCTGATTAGCTAGGAGTCACCAGTGCCTGGCTTTCCACAGTATACTTACTAGGATAGCAAACTAATTGTCAGCTCTAAATACAAATGTAAGTAAACAACAATATACAGAATTCATCTTTGTCTATGAAGATTCGAGACAAATATCCTTTGTATGTTTTTCATACTTTTAAGAAATTAGGCTAGGGACTGGGGATATGGCCTAGTGGTAGGAGTGCCTGCCTCATATACATGAGGCCCTGGGTTCGATTCCCCAGCACCACATATACAGAAAATGGCCAGAAGTGGCGCTGTGGCTCAAGTGGCAGAGTGCTAGCCTTGAGCAAAAAAGAAGCCAGGGACAGTGCTCAGGCCCTGAGTCCAAGCCCCAGGACTGGCCAAAAAAAAAAACAAAAAACAAAAAAACCGAAATTAGGCTAGATGCCCATGGCTCATACCTATAATTAGCTAATGAGGAGTCTGAGATCTGAAGATCACAGTTCAAAGCCAGCCTAGACAGGAAAATCTGTGAATCTCTTTATCTCCAGTTAACTACCAAAAAGCTGAAAATGGAGTGCTACCCTTGAGCCCAAAAGCTCAGGGACAGCACTGGGCTCCGATTTCAAGCCCCAGGACCAGCACAAAGAGAAAGAAATGACGAAAAAGACAGGGAGGGAGGGAAGGAAGGAAGGGAGGGAGAAAGAATGAACAAATTAGATCTGTCCCAAGTCATTTAATTGTGAGGGCTAAATCCTGAGACCTCTGAAATCTTTGAGCCCTGTACTGTGAAGGTAACCTACTTTAAAAATGTGTTCAGAATAAAAATGGGACTAGGAAAAAATGTATGAAGAACACAGACACTAGCTGAGTCTAATAAATATCTCTTACATATGGGTTTCTCAGCCTCAGTGCCATGCACATTCTGTAGCTGACTCAACTTTCTGCTAATCCTACCAGTGGCCAGTCATTGACCATCTGTGTCTAGTCCATTTAAAAATGTCAACCACCAGGGCTGGGAATGGGGCTTAGTGGTAGAGCGCTTGCCTAGCATGCGTGGAGCCCTGGGTTCGATTCCTCAGAACAGAAAAAGCTGAAAGTAGCGCTGTGGCTCAAGTGGTAGATTGCTAGCCTTGGTCAAAGAAGCTCAGGGACAGTGCCAAGCCCCTGAGTTCAAGCCCCAAGACTGGCAAAAAAGGTCAACTACCATTTTGTGTTAACCACTAGAAGCTTAGTTCAAAGAACTGAAACTCATGGTAAGGTTTATTCACGCTACATTTTTTAAAGTCTAGTTAGCAAGTTATTATGTTATTTTTTAGACAGGGTCACCCTATTGCTATTTATTACTGCTTATGTTAAGCAGAAGTTAATAATTAAACCAGTAGTTACTTGTCTATGTGTGACATTTTAAAAAATTCATTTAAAAGGACAGCTAGTGTATTAACTTTTCAACATAGCTACCTATAATCTTGGTATTTAGTGGGACTCTGCATCATAGTTTTGCCACTAGCTGTAGTAGTAAATATTGTAGCACAGATTTTTTTTCATTAGGGTTATCTTTGAAAGATTCTATCTAGCTTAACATTTTATATTTCAGGATTCTCCTGACATAGTCAAAAGAGAGATAAAAGTTACAGTTTTGCAGACACGAACTTTAAAACCCAAATGTATGTTAATACTAGAGTCCATCCCCTGTCCCCCCAGCGCTGGGGATTGAAACCAGGGCCTCTGTATGCTAGGCAAATAATCAGGCCACACAGTTTGTGTTTGTTGGTTGGTTTACTTTGTACCAGTATTGGAGTGTGAACTCAGGGACTAGCATTGTCCTTTAGCTTTTTTATTCAAGGCTGGCGCTCTACTTGAGCCACACCTGCTTCTAGTTTGTGGCTGATTAATTGGAGATGAGAGTTTCATGGACTTTTCTACCCAGCTGGTTTTAACTGTAATCCTCAGATCTCAGCCTCCTGAGTAACTAGGATTATGGGCATGAGCCAGCTGTGCCCCGCTGTCCTGAGCCTTTACTGTTGATTTTCTTTGATGATAAATAAAATCAATTAGCTAAAGAAATGAGCAAACATTGTTGATGATCAATGGGAATTTGACCATTTCTTTTTTCTTTTTCTTTTCTTTTCTTTTTTTTTGCCAGTCCTGGGGTTTGAACTCAGGGCCTGAGCACTGTCCCTGGCTTCGTCTTGCTCAAGGCTAGCACTCTACCACTTGAGCCACAGCACCACTTCTGGCTCTTTCTATATATGCGGTGCTGAGGAATCAAACCCACGGCTTCACGTATGTCAGGCAAGCACTCTACCACTAAGCCACCTTTCCAGTCCTGACCACTTCTTAAGCATTAGAATAATGCTGTTTATTAAAATTGAAAACATTTGAGCAGTTGGAGAACACCAGAAGAAGCTGGGCTCTTTTGTCTCAGCCTGTCTTCTCTCTCTTCCTCTAAAATGATTTAATTAATTGGATTCGTGCCACAATGGAGAACTCCATAACTCGAGGAACTTCAGAGATTTTAATAGAAAGTAGACTCAAGCATTTAGAAGCTGATATTCCTGATTGATTCAGCATAGAAAAATAGGGATAACTTGAGAATGAAAAGCAATAGAAATACACAGACCCAGAGTATGTTCTCTGGGATTATTAAAACGACCCTCAAATTTCTCTAATGTTTCTTTTCTTTCTTTCTTTTGTTCCCTCTGAAGTTGCTATAACCCAAGGTGGAGCTATCCAGATTTCTAACCCAGGATCTGATGGTGTTCAGGGACTGCAGGCCCTAGCCATGACAAATTCAGGAGCTCCTCCGGCAGGCGCCACCATTGTACAGTACGCAGCACAATCTGCAGATGGCACACAGCAGTTCTTTGTCCCAGGCAGCCAGGTTGTTGTTCAAGGTATATTTTATTAATCTAATACATTTAGAATACCTACGCATTATTATATTACACTTATCAGTGGCAATTTCATAGTTTGGGGAGCTATCCAGGAGGTAGATGGGGGTGAGGGAGAAACACTTTGAAAGGTGACAGGAAGAAATAGCTTAATACTTTAAGCAGGTTAAAGTTACATCACTTTCATTTCTTAGTATGATAGAACAAAGAGAGTTGGGGATATAAGTAAATTTTTATGTTAAGTAAATATCCTTTGTGGGGGGGGGTCATGAGGGCTTCACCTGACATTCTTATTCTTTTATTATCACATAAATAAAAATATATTTTAAAATAATTTTATAAATTTTAAAATGTAAATGATATTAAAACGTCAGTACTGCTATTTCTATTATTATACATTTTTATTTCTATGATGATTTAACTACGCCCTGGTCCTTGACACCCTGAGTGTAGGTTTTTCCCGGGATGTTATCATTCAAGTGTAATTTCTGGACAACTCATCTGAGAACAAATGCTAACTCTTGTGTTTTTCTTAAACTGTTCTTAGCATATTAGATTTTAAGATACCTGTTCCAGAGTTCCACCCTTACGAGATAAAACTGTTGGTAGGCAGCCTTTCCTCAGTTTTAGGGGTTACTAACTTTTAAGATTACTAAGATTTTTTTTGGGGGGGGGGGGTTGGTCATGGGCTTGAACTGGGTTCTGTCCCTGACTTCTTTTTGCTCAAGGCTAGTGCTCTGTCATGCTGGGCCACCGCGCCCCTTGCAGTTTTCTGGTGGTTGATCTGAGGTATGAGTCTCATAGCCCTTCCTGCTGGGCTGGCTTTGAACCATGATCTTCACTCAGATCTCAGCCTCCTGAGTAGCGAAGATTACAGGCACGAGTCGCTGGCACCCAGCCTGAGCTCTCAGTTAAACTTGAGTTACATAGTTTTAACTTCACTGTAACATATAGATTTAATACTTTAAAAGTCTGACTGTGTTTTTTGTTTTTGTTTTTATCTTTCATTTCTAGAGCTTTGACTCAAGGCCCTGTGCTTTCACGGCTACTTCTCAGTCATTTAAGCCATACCTCCACTTCTGGCTTTTTTTTTTTTTTTTTTTGCTGGTGGTCCTGGGGCTTGAACTCAGAGCCTGGACGCTCTCCCTGAGCCTCATTGTGCTCAAGGCTCTACCACTTGAGTCATAGAAATACAGAACCACTTCTGGCTTCATCTAAGTAGCTTATTGGAGATAAGAGCCTCACGGACTTTTCTGCCTAGGCTGGCTTAGAACCATGGTCCTCAGATTTCAGCCTCCTGAGTAGCAAGGATTACAGGCGTGGACCACCAGTGCACAGGCACTTCTGGCTTTTTGCTACTTAATTGGAGACGAGTATTTCAGATTTACCTGCCCATGGCTGGCTTTGAAGGTGTGAGCCACCAATGCCTAGTAAATAAATTCTGTATTTTAACTTCAGGCTAGTCTTCTGGGTACATTTGCTTAGAATTCATCACATGAATTTGTTGTTTTTGGTTTTTCAGTCAAGGTCTTGTTATGTAGCTCAGGCTGATCTTGAACTCACAATCCTCTTACCTCAGTGTTGGGATTATAGGAGTGTCATACCATGTCCAGGTTCCTCACCTCAAATTGAAGTAGTGTAATGCAGTGCTTTTGATCAAAAGTCTTGGCAAGGTCAGAATAAAGCAGATTGTAATAGATGAATCTCTTAAAATGTAACTGTATTCATATAATTTGGAAATATAGAAAATATATAGAAAAGAATGGAATATAAGTAAAAACGTGGGAGAACTCAAGTATTATTTGTGGAGAAAAACTCACAATATTCACACAATACTTTTTTTATTAATAGTGTTTTCAGATGTTTGTACAAAAGAGTTTTAATTTAACATATTATTGTTTACCTTCATTGTAAAATGAGAACCATTTGTTATATTTTCCCTACAATGATGAATCCGGCATGCCTCAATGAATAATCTTAAAGAAATTCTTAACAGATTTCTTCTCATGTCATTCCTTCTACATAGAAAAATCATACGCAAATTTGATATTCTAGCAAAGACTATCTTTGTGGGTTTTTGGTTTTGTTTTACCAGTCCTGGGGCTTGGACTCGGGGCCTGAGCACTGTCCCTGGCTTCTTTTTGCTCAAGGCTAGCACTCCACCACTTGAGCCACAACACCACTTCTGGCTTTTTCTGTTCATGTGGTGCTGAGGAATCAAACCCAGGGCTTCATGCATGCTAGGCAAGCTCTCTACCGCTAAGCCACATTCCCAGGCCCTATCTTTGTAATGTCTATCTTGTATATAATGTACACCTAGCTTTTGTGCTTTGGGGGTTAAATTTGAGAACTCTTTCTTTTTCCAACATCACAAGGTTATTTTTCTATTTTGTCTAATATGAATTTTAGAGTCTGAGTTGCTTATTCATCTGGGACTCACCTCTACATTTAGTATTAAGTAGGAATCCATTTTTGTCCCTTCACAATTGGAGAGCCTACTAATGGTCTTTTCTCCAGTCATTTATGGGACATCTTAAGTATACAATAAATAGATCCTCATGTATATTGGGTGTATCTCAGGATTCTTCATTCTGAACTGTTCATTTTTCTCATATACCAGTGGCATAGAACTAATTCTCCTTCCTTTTCCCTTAGTTTGCTTCTGAATTATTATTTTTTTTTCTGGTCCTGGAGCTACAACTCAGGGCCTGGGCTCTGTCCCTGAGCCTCTCTGTGCTCAAGGCTAGTGCTCTACCACTTGAGCCACAGCATCTGTTTTTTTTCTGAGTAGTTTATTGCAGATAAGAATCTCAGACTTTCTTGCCCAGGCTGGCCTTGAACTGTGATCCTCAGATCTCAGCCTCCTGAGCAGCTAGGATTACAGGCATGAGCCACTTCTACCAGGCTTATTTTTTCTTTTTCATTCCACTGTCTATATGCTGTATAGAGATAGGATTATGGTTTTCTTTAGTTGATCTTTTATCTATATACCTTGTTAAATGCTCAATTATTAATAGTCTGTGATACTATGTAAATGTTTATACTATATACAAATAATTATGTTTCATTTATTGTCTTCCCGTCCTATCTCTTGTGCTTGTTTTTCTTCTTTCCTTTCCTCTTTTCTTCCTTTCTTTTTACAGTAGTGGCTGGGCTTGTTAAGCATAGATCAGTGAGCTTTCTTACCTTGCTTTTCTGAATTCAAAGAAGGTCAATGTCTATTTCTAAATTCTCATCCTGACAAGTTGGCCCTGACAGTACTTACCACTGGAAACCTCTGCTTTCTTCACTTCCCTGATACCACATTCTCCCTTTTTCTTCTGCTTTTCTGCTCCTTTTCTGCACCGGTCTTCAGCATGGCATCTTGAGCCTTCTTTCCACTGGAGCACTCCCCGGGTGACCTTCTATGACTTGGCGCCCCTCCCCCTCCCCAACCCTCACTTCCTTGGTTCAGGCTGTCATCCTGTGATCTGCACTCTCCTGCAGCAGGAAGTGCTCCCCCCCCCCAGCTTCCCAAAGCTCTTAACCCTGCTAGAGGCAGCAGCAGCTCTCTTCTTGACTCAGTGTTTTGCGAAACTATTTCTGAAAGTGCAACCAGACC
Organism: Perognathus longimembris pacificus; assembly: GCF_023159225.1. Lineage (NCBI taxonomy): Eukaryota > Metazoa > Chordata > Mammalia > Rodentia > Heteromyidae > Perognathus > Perognathus longimembris. Next base: position 17,069,127 of record NC_063178.1, read on the forward strand.
TGTGTTGTCATTGTTAGCTTACACTAGTGACTCACACCTGTAATCCTAGCTACTCAGAAGGCTGAGATCTGAGGATCCTGGTCTGAAGTCAGCCCTGGTAGCAAAGTCTATGAGACTATTATCGCCAATTAAACTAACAAGCCAACGTGAAGCCCATGTGGCTCAAGCGGTAGAGAGCCAACCTTGAGTAAGAAAGCAAAGGGAGACTGCCCAGGCCCTGCGTTCAAGCCCTACTATCAGCACAAAACAAAAAATTATACAAGCAAAGAGGTTGCTTTCATTGTGATTTTCCCACAAATGTGTATAATATATTCCAGTCAATCTCTCCTCCTCCCATTACTCAACCCCACTTCCTAATAAAATTTCAATTTTTGTTCTATTCTCATACTTTGTGACCGTATTTGTTGTCTTTCACCCTTTTTAGCCCAACCCACTGGTCTGTTACTCTTTCTTTTCCCTCCCTAGCCCCCTATTGAGCAACATCTTTCATTGAAGTTCTTGATGCTGTTAACACATGTAGTTGTAATATACTGAAAAGTATTCACCCTGCAACTAGACTCTTTATTCATTCCTCTGAAACTGCTGCTGTTCCTCTCTCTCTCCTCTCTCTCCTCTTTCTCTCTCTCTCTCTCTCTCTCTCTCTCTCTCTCTCTCTCTCTCTCTCTCTCTCTCTCTCTCTCTCTCTCTCTCTCTCTCTCTCTCTCTCTCGTCCTGGGGGCTTGAGCACTGTCCCTGAGCTGCTTTGTGCTCAAGGCTAGCACTCTTATCACTTGAGCCACCGTGCCACTTCTGGCTTTTTCGGTGTATGTGGTACTGAGGAATCAAACCCAGGGCTAGGTAAGCAAGCACTCTACCGCTAAGCCACATTCCCAGCCCTGCCTCTGTTTCTTACAAAAGTCTTTACCACCATCGTTTCTCCTTCTACATTACAAACTTATCTGAACACGGTTCCTAATCTACTAAGTGCTACAACCAAATGCCTTAGACTGGGTTGTTTGCACAGCACACATTTACCTTTATACTGTTTTGGAGGCTGGGAAACTGAGGCAGCAATGTCTGGTGAGGACTTCTTGGTTCACAGCCAGCCATCTTGTGTGTCCTCACCTGGTAGCAGAGGCCAGTGAGCTCCTGGAGGTGAACACTGATTTTGTGCTGGACACTTCATTCTCACAACCTAGAGCTTTCTAATGCCATGGCATTGGGGTTAGGATTTCAACGTTTGGATGGGAAGAAACACACTCACTCGCTAGCATGGGGTCAGTCTCTGAGCAGAACCCCTCCATGAATGGCAGACAAAGTCCCAAATCCTAAATGTAGCCAAATCTGTTTGATCCAGGCCTGGCTTCTCTGCTGGCTTCTTCACCTCTCCCCTCCTTTTCCTTTTGCCACGGAACGCTTTCTCTAATCTCTGCCAGCCCATCCCTTTTCCCTGTCCATGGCCTTCCTACCTATCTTTCTTCCTGACAGCCACTTTCCCTACTTGTAAGCACTCAGGTTTCGTCTAGTCTGACACTTCCTCCAGGAGACCTTTCCGTCAGATTCCTAGGTAAAGTATGAAATTTACTGTGGATCTCTTTGACCTGTCTAGAGTTTTGTCACAAGTTCTGTTTAGACTGTGAGCCTTAGTACCTAGCAACATCCTTAGCATATAATAAACGTCCAGAAAACAAACACGTACGGCATACAAGTGATAGTCTTCCTGTGTAAAACAGTAAGTTACATATGCTGATGGACTGAGTTTAACTAGTTAAGTAACAGTAATCAACTGAACAAATAAGTCACCTTTGTGGCTCAAGTGGTAGAGTCCTAGCCTTGAGCACGAAAGCTGAGGGAGAGAGCATAGGCCCTAAGTTCAAGCCCCAGGACCAGCACACACACACACACACGCAAAAACAAGCAAATAAACATTGAGGGCAAGTTGTATTTTCTGAAGTTTAAAATTAACTAATAAGCTTAGGCCCAAATTTTTAGACATGGCTGGGATGAAAGTCTTTGATGGAGCCCCCTGAACAGGGTTGAGGCCTAGGCCAAGGAGAAGGTTGACCCCCAGCTTTCTTATTTACTCAGGATATTTTCAGTGTGAATCCCAGGCCCTTGGCAGGGACTCGGGAAATGGGACTCTCTCACCTGTCCCCTCGCATGCAACAGAATGTAAGGTCTTTGCCTTTATTGGAGGATGCAGGATGTTCCCTGATATAAGGTCAGATCGAATTCTAGCCATACCAGAACATGGGCTTTGTACAACCCACTGATAAAAAGGTTCAGCCGCGTACCATTTTTTGCCATAGCAAAAAAGAAAAAAAATTTATTTGTATGTATTTATGTATGTATATGTAGGCTGTGATGTGGCATACCCTAGAACATTTACCAATGTTTTATTTAACCTTGTTATTGTTAAATTTTTGGTAATGATTCAGCGCTTTACATGCTGAACCTTCCTTAAGAAATTTGACACTTAAAAAAAAATTATGAGCCAGGTGCCAGTACCTCACATCTGTAATGCTAGCTAGCTACTCAGGAAGCTGAGAGCTGAGATTCACAGTTCAAAGCCAGCCCAGGCAGGAAAGTCTGTGAGACTCCCATCTCCAATTACCTACCCAAAAGTTGGAAATGGAGCTGTGGCTCAAATGGCAGAGCGCTCGCTTTGAGCACAAAAGCTCAGGGGCCGCGCCCAGGCCCGGAGTTCAAGCCCCAGGACGGGCAGCAACAACAAAATGAGTAGCAACTGTGATTTCTTTATGGATTTTTTTAAGGGACTAAAAGCTGATGACATTCTGTGTTCGGCCGAGTCCCGAGTTGCTGTGTTGGGGAGCCCCCAGGGCCGGGGTTCAGCAGGTTCCCTTGATGGGAAGTCATGGTCGCGGAAGTTTCGGTATTTACTTCCTCCAAATGGAATGGGGCAACAGCTGCATCTCCTGGCGGAGCGAGAGGGGTGTGTATCTGGGTTGTGGGGGGGGGACGGGTGTGTGTTTGGGTGTGTGGGGGGAGTGGGTGGTTCTGGGACGTGTGGGGGGTGTGTTGTGTATGTGTGATAATGGGGTATGTGTTGTGTGTGGGTGTGTGTAGTGATTGTGGGGTGTGCTGTGTGTGATTGTGGGGTATGTGTGGTGTGGGTGTCTGGGTGAGTGGGGTGTGTGGTGTGATTGTGGTGGGTGTATGTGGGGTGTGTGTGATTGTGGGGTGTGTTGTGTGTATGTGATTGTGGGGTATGTGGGGGATGTGTGGTGTGGGTGTGTCTGGGTGTGTGAGATTGTGGGGTGTGGTGTGAGATTGTGGGGTGGGGTGTGTGGAGGTGTGATTCTGGGGTGTGGGTGTGTGTAGTGATTGTGGGGTGTGGTGTGGGTGTGTCTGGGTGTGTGTGATTGTGGGGTGGGGTGTGTGTATGTGGGGTGTGTGATTGTGGGGTGTGGTGTGGGTGTGTGAGATTGTGGGGTGGGGTGTGTGTATGTGGGGTGTGATTGTGTGGTGTGGGTGTGCGTGATTGTGGGGTGGGGTGTATGTGGGGTGTGTGATTGTGGGGTGTATGTGGGGTGTGTGATTGTGGGGTGTGGTGTGTCTGGGTGTGATTGTGGGGTGGGGTGTGTGTATGTGGGGTGTGATTGTGTGGGTGTGTCTGATTGTGGGGTGGGGTGTGTGTATGTGGGGTGTGTGATTGTGGGGTGTGGTGTGGGTGTGTGAGATTGTGGGGTGGGGTGTGTGTATGTGGGGTGTGTGATTGTGTGGGTGTGTCTGATTGTGGGGTGGAGTGTGTGTATGTGGGGTGTGTGATTGTGGGGTGTGGTGTGGGTGTGTGAGGTTGTGGGGTGGAGTGTGTGTATGTGGGGTGTGTGATTGTGTGGGTGTGTCTGGGTGTGTGATTGTGGGGTGGGGTGTGTGTATGTGGGGTGTGTGATTGTGTGGGTGTGTCTGATTGTGGGGTGGGGTGTGTGATTGTGGGGTGGGGTGTGTATGTGGGGTGTGATTGTGGGGTGTGGTGTGGGTGTGTGAGATTGTGGGGTGGGGTGTGTGTATGTGGGGTGTGTGATTGTGTGGGTGTGTCTGATTGTGGGGTGGGGTGTGTGTATGTGGGGTGTGTGATTGTGGGGTGGGTGTGTGATTGTGGGGTGTGGTGTGTGATTGTGGGGTGTGGTGTGGGTGGGTGTGATTGTGGGGTGGGGGTGTGTGTATGTGGGGTGTGATTGTGGGGTGTGGTGTGGGTGTGTGAGATTGTGGGGTGGGGTGTGTGTATGTGGGGGGTGTGATTGTGGGGGTCGCGGGCAGTCTCCGTGCATTCCCCGCTCCCCCCCTCCCTTCCCCGGAGACGGTTGGGTTCGCCCCGCCCGCGGTGGCCCGCGGTGGCCCAGTCCCGACGACCGGGGGCGGGGCGGGGCCGGCGCCGCGGGGCCCCGGCCGTGACCGCCCGCTGACGGCAGCGCCGGGCCGGTGACGCGGCGGTGACGTCGCGGTGACGCGCGCGCCCCGCCCGCCCGCCCGGGCCCATGCTGGCCGGCGGGCGCAGTCGGCGCGGCGCCGCGTCGGGGCGAGCAGGGCGCTCCGCATGCCCAAGCCCGCCATGGCCGTCACCGGCGACGAGACAGGTGAGGGCGCCCCGGGCGGGGCCGCGGGGGCCGGGCCGCCCCGGAGTTGGGAAGTCTCTTTCCGGGGTGCGCGCGTGTGTGTGCGTGTGTGTGCGCGCGCGCGCGGGTGTGCGCACGCCGCTCCGGTGCGGGGCGCTCGCTCGCCCGGCCGTCGCGGAGCCCCTCTCCCCCCTCCCCGCCCGCCTCCTCCTCCGGCTCCGGCCCCCGGGCCGCTCGGCCGCGGGGAGACCCGCACGCGCTCCGGCCCCCGGCCACCTGTTGCAAGTTGAGCGCGCTCCGGGTGAGCGCCGGGCCGGGGCGCGCGCGCGCGTGCGAGGGAGCGTGCGCGCGTGCGAGGGAGCGTGCGCGCGTGCGAGCGAGCGCGCCGCCCGCGGGCGCCCCCCGGCCCCGGCCCCGGCCCCCGGGCGGCGCGGCTCCCCCGCTCCCCGCTCCCCGCGCTGACGTCACCGCGCTTCCGGGAACCCGGCTCCGCGGGGAAGCGGGCGAGCGCGGCCCGTTGACGTCAGCCGGCCGCGAGTCGGGCCGCGAGTGAGTCAGTTCCTTCCCGCCCGGCCCGCGCGGACGCGCAGGGCTCCCCGGCGCCCCCCAGCGCCCCGTCCCGGGAGTGCGCCGTCCCCCGGTGCGCGGCCCTGACCCTGACCCGAGCGCGGTGGCCACACTGTGGCCTGGAATGGGCACGGCCCCGGCCCCGGCCCCGGCCCCGGCCGGGCTCCGACCCCCCGCCCCGCACTGGCGCGCCCCACCGGGCTGGGGGGGAGGCTTCCGTGAAGTTGGGGGGCATACATTGCAGAAGCCCCCAAGGACTCACTCATCATGAAATGCAAGTGAACGTAAAACGACCCAAAGTGCACGTCCCCCGAATTCTCAGGCACTTTGCGCAGAGTTTCCTTCTTCCGTGTTTATTTTTTAAATAGTTTGGTTTTGTCTTCCTTTGAAGCTAAAGTTTTTTGATTCCTGTCCACCATTTGACCTGCCAAGCATAAAGGGAATATCGTAACCCGGTGGAGTTGAATATTGAATATGTGTAAACATGAGTGCTTCAGGAGAATCTTAACAGTGGTTTGGTAACTAAGCAACCGTTTTATGCCTCTTCATAATGTATTTTGTCAGTAATGCTTCCCACCCATGACTTCCCTTTCCAAGTTAAAATGTTCATAAAATACTGAAACTTAGAAATGTCAGTTAAACTGGGGCTGGGAATGTCGCTTAACGGTAGAGTGCTTCAGCCTGGCATGTGTGGAGCCCTGGGTTCGATTCCCCAGCATCACATGAACAGAAAAGGCCAGAAGTGGTGTTGGGGTGGCAGAGTGCTAGCCGTGAGCAAAAAGAAGCCAGGGACAGTGCTCGGGCCCAGAGTCCAAGGCCCAGGACTGGCAAAAAAGAGAGAAAGAGAAATGTCACTTTAGGGCATTATTTCACAAGACCTGATTGTGTGTTCTGTAATGATTTTTTTAACTGTGTTTAGTCCTCACAGAACCAGTGCTATTTGAAAAGCTATTTGAAAATGAGAAGTAACTTTCATTTCCTTTATTTTTAAGAGCCAACGCAGTACATAATTCAAGGAAGTTACCAAAGGTTTAGTAGAGAAGCTTTCAGAGCCAGGCCTTTGGATTTTCAGGATTGGCAAAGATCAATGGCTAGCAAGCTTTTGGCCATGACCTACATTATGATATCATGGCACAGGTGAATGTGTGTGTGTGTGTGTGTGTGTATGCATGCACGTGTGCTGTATATTAAACAAGTTTCAAATGTAATATTGCTACTTTGCCATCCTATATTTTACTTGTTTGGTTTTTTTTTTGCTAGTATTGGGGCTTACACTCACAACACTTCACCTTATCTTATATTGCTCAAGATAGATGCTCTACCACATCTCCATTCAGTAATTTTTTGCTGATTAACTGGGGATCATTGCTGATTAACTGGAGGTTAAGGACTTTACTGCCCTAGCTAGCCTCAGTCCTCAAGTGTCAGCCCCTGAGTAGCTCGGATTATCAGCATAAGCCACCTGAACCTGCTGCTATTTCTTTTTAAATTTTTGTTGTTAAAACATGGCTAATCTTGACCCCAAAATTGATTTTATGACACATTAATGGCCAACAACTTAGTCTGAAGATTTCTACCATACATGTAGATCAGTCCTTTTTTAATATTTTAAAATTATCTTTAGTTGTACAGAAGGGTTCCAGTTCAGCATGGCAATTTATGAATACACTGAATCTTGTCACTCTTCCATCACCCCTCCCCCGCATCTATCCCTATCAGCCTTCCTGTATTAAATGCTTGGCCTAGGAAAGATTTAGCAGCATTGGTTTATAAGATCATAGAATCAAGTATAAAAAGTGAATATCTGTACTTCATAGGACTGTATTATTGATTCTTTTGATATAATTTTAAATTTTTAGTAGAAATTTCTTAGTGCATAAGTTAATTGTGTTAGGAATATAATTTCTGTGTTTTTTTTTTTTTTTTTTTTGGCCAGTCCTGGGCCTTGTACTCAGGGCCTGAGCACTGTCCCTGGCTTCTTTTTGCTCAAGGCTAGCACTCTGCCACTTGAGCCACAGAGCCCCTTCTGGCCGTTTTCCATATATGTGGTGCTGGGGAATCGAACCCAGGGCTTCATGTATAAGAAGCAAGCACTCTTGCCACTAGGCCATATTCCCAGCCCCAGGAACATAATTTCTTGACTGAGTCTTTTAAGGTAAGTTATAGCCAAGCTGGATTTTGGAATTATTAAAAACAAGCCTTGCCATTGTTTAGATGGGGAAAATAGTGTCTTGGTTTCATGGGCGAGAGCAAAGGTGAATCCCACTCTGTGAGAGGAACGTTTGCCAATTGATTGTGTTTGGAAAATTTGGCGTAAAGGAATAGTTTTGATGAGGTTTTAACTTTTCAAGTTATTAGCATGTAAAGTTATACCTATGTTGAAATTAGAAATGCATCACTTACCTACCTGAAGTGTCAATAAAACCTTAAAACTCTATGAAGGATAACACTGAAAATGGCTATTATATGGTTTCTCTACTGCTTCTGAAAACATGTAGTATTTATGATATGTATTTTACTTTGCCTTGTTTTATTTGTTTATATGAATATGTTGCCTAATAAAATTGTTGTAATACTTTGTATTTGACTTATGCAAGTATTCAAGTAAGAAATCACCTAAGGTTCTATAGTAGCATATATATAAGTTAAAGAGCTGTCACAGAAACTAGCAGATTGTGATACACAAGAAGCAGTACATAGAGGTTACAGGATGAGGGGCCACTGAAGACACCGAGCTGAAGAAGAACTTTACCTGCTTCTTGCATCTTCTGGCTCTCGCGGGGGGTGGGGGGGGTGGGGGGGTGGCATGCGTTTGTATCCACGTGCAGACCAGAGTGGAAAAAGGAGGCTTCTAGGCTTACAAAGGCCGCATGGCTACTCAGGAGGCTGAGATCCTCAGATCTTGGTTAAAAGCAGACAAATGGAAGAAATTCTCACCTAATTCAATTAACCACCAAAAAACTGGAAGTAGAGGTGTGGCTTAAGTGATAGAGCAGTGGAAAAACCAAGCAAGAGCTCATGGCCCTGAGTTCAAGCCCTAGTACCAGAACAAGACCAAAGGCAGCATGTACTGAGCCAGTTGGGGGTCTTCTGGCCCTCTGGTTCGGTTCAGACCTTACTTAAAGCATTACTCTCGGAGCTCACCCGACCTCGACAAATTAATAATTCATGTTAAATATGAAATAAGTTACAGTAGCATGTTAGGTATTGCTTCAAAACATATAAGAAGAAATTAGCATTGTTTTAAATAACCAAATGGTGTTTTTCTGGAATATGTATTATTACTCTCATAGGACAACAGAGCATTTATTTGCCATTATGTATTAAAAACATTAAAGGCTGGGAATGTGGCTTAGTGGTAGAGTGCTTTCCTATCATGCGTGAAGCCCTGGGTTCGATTCCTCAGTACCACAAACAGAAAGAAAAAACAGCATTAAATTTCAGGAATCACATATTTCTCATAGTTCATAAATTCATATATGTCCTATTTCTGACTAAGACAAAAGTCAAAGGATCGCATCCCATACCTAGAATGTGTACAGTTTTTACTTGTCAGTTATGTATCAGTAAAGTCAAACAAAAATGTTTAATGACCTAGTTCTATGTGATCTATGTGCTAGGTAATTGTATGGTGAACCAGTAAAGATAATAGTCATTTTATATAGGATTACTTAATATTCCTAGGCAAAAATTGAGCACTGGGGAAGGGAAATTTTTTGAGAGCATGGGAAAACATTGGGCCTAATATGGGCATTAGGAACACTGGTGTGACAGAGAGAGAAAAAGAATGGAAGAAACAAGGTAAGTAGTATGACAGTAGCTAACTGGAGCTGGGAGAAAGCCACCTCCCCTCACTGTCATTACTAACTTACCTTTGTTGCTCTTGAGGTCTGTGTTAAGATTCATGCTATACAGTAAAATGGAAATCTCTGTACAGAAGTGTTATTTTCCAGGTGTGACAGTACACACTTGTAATCAGCACTCGAGCGAGGGTGAAGCAGGAGGATCACAGGACATAAAAAAGATTTTTATGCAGTTAATGTGCTCAGTACTATAATATCTCGATAAATAGTTGAAGAAAATCACCATTAGGGGTGGGGAACCTAGCATTCATGAAGCCCTGGGTTCGATTCCCCAGCACCACATAAGCAGAAAAAGCCGGAAGTGGCGCTGTGGCTCAAGTGGCAGAGTGCTAGCCTTGAGCAAAAAGAAGCCAGGGACAGTGCTCAGGCCCTGAGTTCAAGTCCCAGCATTGGCGGAAAAGAAAAGAAAAACATCATCATTTGGGATGTTGGCAATTGTTTCACTTTGGAAATATGTTAAAATAGTCACATGGGTAGGTTTCTTTATTTCTCTGTTTCCTACTATGACTTGTGTGGTTCTCAGTTTTATTCTTACTAGTCTGGCAAGAGTGTATCATTTGGTCATTTTGCAATTCTCCACCTACAAGCCTCTATTTTAAATAGACACACTGAAAAGGACATTTCATGTTATCTTTTAATAGTAATTTTATTCTTTGGGCTGTTAAAATTTTAAAAAGCTCTTGGGCATATTTTGTAACCAAGTGAGGATTGAAAGGCTTATATTTTGGTTCCTCTGGTTTGTTGGAAGGGAAACTGGAGGGGAAATTTTATGTATGCATATTACAAGCCCTTTAAGACACAGTATAAGGCTAATTTGGAACTGTGTCTTTCAAAATGTAAGAAAGGGAAGAGGAGGGGAATAACGCTGAATGCTACTATGTGCTAGACACAGTCGTAGGTGAAAGGGTTTGTTGTGAGTATGAAATGAGATAATGTATCCCCATTTTACAGATGAGGAAGCTGAGCTTGCCCCAAGTCACATGGCTGGTAAGTGGCAGAGCTGGACTAGAACCAGACTCCAAATCCCATGCTCTTTCTGCTGTTCCATGTTTAAGGCTGGCAAAGAGAGAGGTATGAAGTCAACCAGAACTGAGGGTTGGAGGAGTTTCTGTTCACAAGAAATCTTTGATACCCAAATCCACAGTTTATTTTCCATGTCAGGACATAGGTGGTGAGAAATACATTATAATTAGAACCCTTTGCTTCCCAAAGGCCATGGAAGCCTGGCACCCACCCTTCACGCCTGTGTTCCTCGTAATTCAGGAGGCTGATAGCCGGGGATCGTGGTTCCGAGTCACCTCGGGCAGGAAAATCTGTGTGAGACTTAGCTCCAATTAATCACACACACACGGACGGAAGTAGAACTGTGGCTCAAGCGGTAGCGAGCTAGTCTTGAGCAGTAAAGCTGAGAGACTGCCTACGCCCTGAGTTCAAGCCCCTGGACTGGCACAAATTAAACAAACAAATGTAAATAAGCCCAGCACTGGTGGATCACATCTGTCATCCTAGCTACTCAAGTGGCTGAGATCTGGGGATCATGGTTTAAAGGCAGGCCAGGCAGGAAAATCCCTGAGAATTACCTCAACCAGAAACCCGAAGTGGAGCTGTGGCTCAAAGTGGCTGCAGCACTAGCCCTGTGCAGTGCAGCTCAAGGACAGTGCCGATGCACTGTCAGTCCCCACCACCGAGAACAAACTAACACAGATAAACAAGTGTAAATACCTGTGAGGCACATCAAAGTATATCAGAGGGAAGCTGGAGGAATTAGTACCCTTTTTTTTTTTCTATCCACCATGGGCCTTGAACTCAGGGCCTAGGTGCTGTCCCTGAGTTCTTTTGCTCAAGGGTAGTGCTCTTCCGCTTTGAGCTACGCAATGCCACTTCCAGTTTTTTAATAGTTAATTGGAGATAATTCTCGGCGATTTTCCTGCCTGACCTGACCTAAAACCGAGATCCTCAAGTCTCAAGCCTCCTTGAGTAGCGAGGATTACAGGCACGTGCCACTGGCCGCCAGAGCCTTTCGTTAATAAAATACATGGGGAGTAGAGCTTTCTGCTCCTGGTGATAAAGACTTAGCTACGTCACCATGTCTGTAAGAAAGCTTGCTTATCTGAAGCATTCCAAAAAACATTAGGCCTGTGAAAAACCCTAGGAAGTTCAAAATGCATAGTGTAGCACATGCAAAAAAGTACACACCTAGAACTGTGTGACATTTTTTTGCTTGCTTGGGAATAAAATTCATATATAAAGATCTTTTTCTTATCAGTTATGACTTTTTTTTTCTGGTTTGTCATGAGGCTTGACGTTAGAGCTCGGACACTGTCCTTGAGCTTTGTTGCTCAAGGCTAGCGCGCTACCACTTTGAACCACAGCACCACTTCTTGTTTTCTGGTGGCTAGTTGGAGATGAGAGACTCACGGACTTTCCTGCCCATGGCTTTGAACCCTGATCGTCACATCTCAGCCTTCTGAGTAGCTAGGATGACAGAAATGAGCTCGCAGTGCCCGGCTGCCATCAGTCATGATTTTTAAACCCCATGTTTTCAGGAAATAAAAATAAAATTCTAAAGCTGGGCATGGTAGCACAGTCCTGTGGTCCCAGCACTTAGGAGGCTGAGGCAGGAGGATCGCAAGACCAGCTGAGATCTATACAGCAAAACCTTGTCTCAGGAAAAAAAAAAGATAGTAGCTTTACTTCCTATTGCAGAAAATAGCAGTGCACATAGAGTAAGAATAAAGAATCCTGGTGTGCCTTCCTATTGGGGTTTATACTTCCTCATGTGCAGGGTTTGGAAGGAACACCCTAGAAGCTGATCCATTTCCCAGCTGCCTGCAGCCATTATTGTTCCGATTTTAGAATGTCAATATGGAACCTCCAGCTGTTGTATTATCTCGCCTTAATAGTCCCCCAACCCTTTTCCTTGCAGTGTGGGAGAAAAAGAAGGGGGGAGCTGTGCTATTTTTCATTCCCTCCATCTTCCAACATGACCAACAATGTCTTCCTAGCATTATTTTTAAATTACACAAAGAAGGAAGATGAAGTACAACTTTACAAATGGCCTTTTATTAGTTCTGTGAAGATCCTTAGTTGATCTTCCTTCAAAACTCTGTTTTATTCTTCCACTAGCCCTAAGCATTTGCCCAATATTGAGGTAAACATGTGATTATTTTTAAATAATCAATTTGCTTTATTGTTGTTGTAAAGGTGTGTGTAGAGGGCTTGCCACGACGCGAGTCGAGTGATGAGTCCGTTTCCTTCCCTCCAGCGTCTTCTGTTCCCTCTCTGTCTCCAGTCTCTTCCTAGCTACTCCGGAGGCTGAACTCTGAGAATCAGCAATTTGAAGTCAGCCCTGGCAGGAAAAAAAAGCTCAGGGACAATGCTGAGGCCCTGAGTTCAAGCCCCAGGAGCAGCGCACGCACGTGCGCGTGCGCACACACACACACACACACACACACACACACACACATCCTACTTGGATATTTTCAGTAATGTCCTAAGTGAGAAAGTCTTGCCTCTCATTTTGGGAAATTTTCGCTTCGTACTCGGTTGAATATAATTCACTTATATATAAAACTTTACCTCTTTTGAGCGGCATTTGCTTCAGATCAGACTTTATTGTATGATATAACTTTTTTCTGGCAAGTCCTGGGGCTTGAACTCACAGTCTGAGCACTGTCCCTGAGCCTCTCATGCTCAAGGCTAGCACTCTACCACTTGAGCCACAGCGCCACTTCTGGCCTTTTTTCTGTGTATGTGGTGCTGAGGAATCGAACCCAGGGCTTCATGCTAGGCGAGCACTCTACCACTAGGCCACCTTCCCCGCCCCATGATAAAACTTTTTAACCTCTTTCTTGCATTTAGCTTTCAGAGCATGCATGTTTTGTAATACATCACAGACTATCAGATTGACATTCTCAAAGAGGAAACACCAGTGTTAGAAACATTTTGTCACTCAAACCCATCTGTCTTTTCTAGGAAGCAATATTTATTTCACTTGATAGACAAGTTTGGGGTATAAATTAGGAAACTGAAACATGACTTTTAGCACCAATCTGAATACCAAGTAATCTTAAATCTTTTAGCTAGCTATACTATTCTTAGGATATGTTTCTGAAATTAGGAAAAAAATCAACTAGAAGGTGGGTGCTGGTGGCCCACCTGTAGTCCTAGCTGTACAGGAGGCTGAGATCTGGGTTAAGGATCACAGTTCAAAGCCAGCCCAGGCAAGAAAGTAAGTCTGTGAGACTATTATCTCGGATTACACACACACACACACACACACATACAGAGCCAGAAATAGAGCTGTGGCTCAAATGGATGGTACAGCCCTCATCTTGGGCACAAAAGCTCAGGGACAGTACTTAGGACCTAAAAAAAAAAGAAACAACAACAAAAACACTGCCGACAACAAAAAGCCCTAGACCACAACACGCTATGCTGGAGTTTCATGTTTTTATATCCACCTACGACCGCATTGAGAAGTCCATCGCTTTCTTGGAGTGGGCTCTCCACTTAGGTTTTCAGTCACTGCTGAAGGCGTGACCGAAGGGGCAGAGGATGCCTCCAAGCTGGGACACTCACAGGATAGCCACGCTCTGCTTGATTCAGACCTCCACAGCGGCCTGTGTGCCCCAGCTTGCACTTCCCACTGGCTTGCCTGAAGCACTTGTCACTTTTAGAATCTCTTGTGAGCTGCTTGTGAAAACAGCCGTGTGAATAATTAAATGCACAGACACACTGAACGCAGGCAAAGCGGCACCCGTCCCCCAAGCTCATGGTTTCTGGGCATTTTCTCTGTGCCCTGGAGGCCGCGTGTGTCTTTTGTCTGTCTGGTGTGCTCCTTGTCTCTCACCAACTGTGTTAGGCTCAGTGCAGTTCCATCGGTATGTTATGTTTAATGAGTCGTTTCCAAGGATTCCCATTATGGGAATTAGTGCCCCATCTGCTTTTCTGTAAATACTTAGGAGCACATTTCTGACCTGAAGAAATCAGTCAGAAAGCCTTTCATATTTCCATTTTTCTATATTAAATGTAGAAAGCATACTGAAATATTCATAGTTTTGTCCCAAATGGTGAAGGGCATCTTTGATACAGTCCTCTCCAACGTAACAAACTCATCCTTACGGAGAGGTCAGCAGTGGTTCACTAGGTGGGGGCTGGTCGCTCACGCCTGTAATCCCAGCCATTCCAGAGGCTGAGCTCCAGGCCAGCCCGGGAAGAAGGTCCGGGAGGCACTGATCTCCAACAGAGTCCTCGGGGATAGCCGGGCGTGGCGCGGTGGCTCGAGTGGTAGAGTGCTAGCCTTGAGCACACGCACACACACGCGCGCACACACACTCGTGTCCCTTACGGGTTAGTGGACACCGCCCGTGAACTTGCCACTTGTTTATGTCCGCCCGTACAATTGTGTTTGGCTGCAGCTGCCACAGGGGACATGCCCACTTACCAGATCCGGGCTCCCACGACGGCGCTGCCCCAGGGCGTGGTGATGGCCGCCTCACCGGGGAGTCTGCACAGCCCCCAGCAGCTAGCAGAAGAAGCCACGCGCAAGCGGGAGCTGAGGCTCATGAAGAACAGGTAAGACGCTGCCCGGGTAGTCGAGGCCGCCTCCGGAGCGCACACCGGTGAGACGGGGTGTGCGCGCACACACGCGTGCCACAGCTCTGCTTCCTGCTCGGGGGTGAGCCTGTGAATCCATCTCCAGCTGGCTTCCCAGCCCCCTGCGTTAGGATGGCAGCTGAGAGCCAGGCCGCCCGGCAGCTGCTGCCGGGATGAAGGGGGGTAGAACAAGGCACACTTTCTAAGCTAAGCCCTTGAGTGAAGAAGCCGGGGTGTGAACACACTGCCTCTTGATCAGTGTCACCCCTTCCCCCCCCACCCCAGTTTATCTCCTCCCGTCCCACTTCCAAGTTTATATAGTTTACCCTTCCTCACTCCCTTTGCGTGTGTCCTCGCTTGGTGCCCTCCCCAACCAGTACCCACTTCCTAGTGTTTTGTTTCGTTTTGTTTTTTTGGCCAGTCCTGGGCCTTGGACTCAGGGCCTGAGCACTGTCCCCGGCTTCTCTTTGCTCAAGGCTAGCACTCTGCCACTTGAGCCACAGCGCCACTTCTGGCCGTTTTCTGTATACGTGGTGCTGGGGAATGGAACCCAGGGCCTCGTGTATACGAGGCGAGCACTCTTGCCACTAGGCTATATCCCCAGCCCTTCACACTAACTTTTTAAAACAATAATAGACCTTAGTCACAAGGATTTTGTACATGCTGTTTTCTTTGTGCTGTACTGTGGTAAGTATAATGTTAGTTTAATAGCCAGATCAATTTAATTGTTAAAAGATTTTAAGTCTATTATACTTACATCTGTTTTGTAATTTGTAACTGTATTTTTCATAGATTTGTATAATGAAATAGATTTTTTTTTATAGTGAAATAGATATAATTGGGTTCGAAATCCAGTCAAATGCAGACCCAAAATAACAAAGTGAATTGAACTCATCCATCCCTCCACCTCTTAGCCACCTGCTAAGGTTAGCTATAGGATGCATGCTTCTCATCTGTTCTGTCATTTCCTTTCATTTTTTTGTTCCATAGATCTGTAATATTATTTTTAGACATCAGAATTTCATAAAATGCTAGTTTCCAAAAATTTTTAATTGAAACAAACATTAGGTAGCTTACTTTACATATTTTTGGCTTAGTTCTGGAGAGTGGTACAGACAAATTTGATTTGCAAAATGAACTGCTTACACAGCAGTTCCCAGGAGTAAGCACACAGAATGTGTCACACGGACTCACTTCCGTGCCTCTTCCCAGAGCCCCGCCGAGAGGCCTCGGCTCGGAAAGAAACCTTTATCTGGTGGAGACGTGTGGGTTGGTTAAAGTTGTTCGTTTTTGTGCTGCTCAGAGAAAATACAAAGAGTGGGCCCTAGATCTGTGGTCCTTTTCCCATAGACTCATTTTCGATTTCAACGTGTTTGCAGTAGAAATGTCTGCACATGAATGAGATCTCTCTGAGGGAAAGGTGATAAAACTTGTGTATTTAGAAAAAAAATCTGGGGCTGGGAATATGGCCTAGTGGTAGAGTGCTCGCCTCATTATACATGAAGCCCTGGGTTCGATTCCCCAGCACGATGTATACAGAAACGGCCAGAAGCGGCGCTGTGGCTCAAGTGGCAGAGTGCTAGCCTTGAGCAAAAAGAAGCCAGGGACAGTGCTCAGGCCCTGAGTCCAAGGCCTGGGACTGGCCAAACAACAACAACAACAAAGAAAAAAGATCTAACAAATAAAATAGTGATGATTAGTTAGCAGTTGTGTTTGAGCTGTAAGTAGTAAGAGGCTTAAGCCTGGGGTGGGTTTGGAGGCCAGGCCGCCTCCCGCTGGCCCCAGACGAGCCTTTTGCAAGCCTCTCCCAGAAGAGCGCCCGCCGCTGCGCTTGACCCCCACTGCGCTGGCTAGAAACAGCTTGCTGCTTCCCTAGCCGCAAGGGGGCCGGAGGATTGACTTCCGCTTTTCAAACCTCAATTGTAGACCAACCCACGAGAAAGGGGGCTAGCAGCCGCTTAGTATCTGCTTAGCGGCTTTTAAGTGGGTTTGTTGTTGTTGTTGTTGTTTGCCAGTCCTGGGGCTTGAACTCAGGGCCTGGGCGCTGTCCCTGAGCTGCTTTTGCTCAAGCCTAGTGCTCCACCACATGAGCCACAGCGCCACTTCTGCTTTTTGTGTTTGTGTGGTACATAGGAATTGAACCCCAGAGCTTGCTTGCTTCGTGCGTGCTAGGCACGCTCTACCACCGAGCCACATTCCCAGCTGCTGAGGGGTTTATTTTTTATTTTTTTGATAGAAGTTTATTTATTTATTTTTGGCCAGTCCTGGGCCTTGAACTCGGCCTGAGCACTGTCCCTGGCTTCTTTTTGCTCACAGCTAGCACTCTGCCACTTGAGCCACAGCGCCGCTTCTGGCCATTTTCTGTATATGTGGTGCTGAGGAATCGAACCCAGGGCTTCATGTATACAAGGCAAGCGCTCTTGCCACTAGGCCATATCCCCAGCCCTATTTTTTATTTTTTTGAGACAGCATCTTGCTATTTAGTTTTAGTGTTTTTAACCCTGTGTAACTGTCCTGTGAGAGTCTTTGTGGTTATTATCTTTGCAGATAAGGAATGCAGACTGGAAATGTTACTTAATGAGTTGGCCAAGAACAATGATATGCAATCAGGAAATTGTGTGTGTGTGTGTGTGTGTGTGTGTTGGTGGTACTGGGATTTGAACTTGAGGCTTTTTGCTTCTTCTGTTACTTGAGCCATGGCCCTAGCCCCTTTTGTTAGAATGATTTTTTCTGGTAGGATCTTGGGCTTTTTGCCTGGGGCTGGCCTGGACTTGAATCCTCGCCCTCTGCCTGTCACGTGACTGCAGTTGCAGGCTTGTGCTGCTGCTCGTATTTGGTTTTTGAGACAGTGTCTCACTACTTAGTTTTGCTGACACTGGCCTCAAAACTGTGGTCCTCCGATCTCCACCGCACAGTCTGGCGAGTCTGTATTCCAGAGCCTGCCTCCTTCCCTAACACCAAGATGATCTCAAAAGGGGCTACAGTGTAAGCGTCACACTTGACTTCATGGAAAATGTGCTTCTTTTCAGCCTGGCCACATTTTCCTCTTGGCCATCTATTTTCCTCTCCATGTGGAGGGTAGATGCCTTCAACGACAAGGCTGACAACTGAGCTGCCTATTAATAGAGGAGGCAGGTGTTTTCCACCATGGCGAAGCCCTTAGGAATGTGTCCGGTGGTCTGCTCAGTGACTGCTTTGTGCTCGCAGTGGTTCAGCTCTTAGTAACACACCCACAAATGCACACACGTCAAATGTAAAGTGTGGACATTTACTGAAAACAAAACAACTTTCCAACACTGCTACTAGGTATTTAAATCTTCATTTCACGGGAACTGGTTTTGTTGAATGACTATCTTCCTTCTAATAGAGAATTTAATGGACATAATCATGGTATTTATAAGTGCATTTTTATTTCACCGTGGAAGAGGTGAATGATGTCCTCAAACTAGAATGTTTGTGTGTTTGGATTTATTCTTAGCTTCTTCCTGTGCATCATTTAGATTAAATTATTCAGTTTTTCCAGGTTCAACTCACTTTTCCTTCCCTTTTTTTTATTTTTTAACATTAATCAGCCAAAAGGTCCAGAACTTTGTGCGTTCCCAGGGTGAGTGCATTGTTCTTGGCTAGAAAGTAGGGGCTGTTTCCTTCAGCTCATGGGATTTCAGTTTCTTTTCTGCCAACTCTTGCTTCTCATAAAGAAAACACAGATCACAATCAGTGAGCGTCAAGTATGGTTAACGTAGAACATTTGGGCAAATCAGTTGTGTGTGTCACCGTTCAGGATTGTAGCCATGCTCACTAGCATTACAGTAACTCATTTAGCCATGTGACATTACTTTCGCCAAAAACATAGATAATAATATATAGCAGTTATGCTGGAATTGAAGACTGAAATAAAGCTGCTTCCAAGGGAATCTTTCTTAAAGGATTTAAACAAGAGTTGACCTCCCCCTATCCTTAAAAAGAAAAGGTGAAGGAAAAAACACTAGCAATCCTAATTGGGTTTTTTGGTGGAATTGTGCATAAAGATGACTAACTCTTGTGCTGATTTGTCTGCTGTTTCAGTCTGTCTTGCTTTGTTTGCTTATTTGTTGCTTTAAAATTCTGCATCCTGAATATTAAGTTTAGCATCTGCATATTACAATGCACATGCTTACAGAATAGTATTGAAATGTGCTCTAGCTGTTCAATAACTTCCTTTTCTCTGTAATTGTAATTGTAGTGTTCTCATATTTGGGGCCTAAATTGTCTGAATTACTGAATGTTGTATTATGTGATGACCTGTTCTTTAATTTTTGGAAGCAGTGTCCATGTCATTTTCATTTTTTAAGAATGTACATGTTATGTTTATTGTTATTTATTCATGTTGTGTTTTCTAGCCAAAAATAATCCCACAAAAAAAACCCTGTTTCCTGCAGTCTGATTGGTCTTGTTTTACTGAGATTTAATCTTGAAGAATAAAAATCTTCAATCTTAATATTAAAGTTTCCTGGAGATGAATTCTTACAGTCATTTAAACCAAATAAAAGGTGCTCATTGATGGACTAGGTGACTTTGAGAAAACCAAGCCTAGCGGAGAGCGTGGAAAGGATAGACAGACGTGAGAATTTGGTCCTGTTACTTCCTGTTTCTCCCACACAGTGTTGGCTGTCGTCATCCCGGGATGTGTGCTGTAAGAGAACCCCAGGGGGCAAGTGGTTTGTTGTCTGTTGTCCTCCGGGAAGGCCTGTGCCTGGTTGTACCTGTGGTGTCCTCCGTGGGGCCCGCGTGCGGCCTTCGCGGGGAAGGTGCTCCTCTAGTCATCTGCCTTGTGTTGCTTCCAGGGAGGCTGCTCGGGAGTGTCGCAGGAAGAAGAAGGAATATGTGAAATGTCTTGAGAACCGTGTGGCTGTGCTTGAAAACCAAAACAAGACCCTCATTGAGGAACTCAAGGCCCTCAAGGACCTTTATTGCCATAAAGCAGAGTAACTGAGCCTGACCTTGTGTATGGGGAGCTGTGAGCAAGGCAGGCGACGCGGCGGGCCTCGGGTCACCAGTGTGGACTTGTGGAAGGGACATCTGTGACCCTTAACTAAGAATCCACTTGGTCTGAGGGTGTGAAATTGAATTGGGAATGTTGTTCCGAGATTTGGAGTACGTTTCTGATTACTTACCAAGCTTACGTCCACGCATTTGTCAATCGCATGCAAAAACAGCAAGAAAAACAATGTCTTGTTTGCCCTTATGCCTCTACTTTTTCTAGGGAAGCTGCTAAAGAATGTCGACGTCGAAAGAAAGAATATGTGAAATGTCTGGAAAGTCGAGTTGCCGTGCTGGAAGTTCAGAACAAGAAGCTTATAGAGGAACTTGAAACCTTGAAAGACATTTGCTCTCCCAAAACAGATTAGTAGAAATATTTAACTCTGAACTGACTGCAGCATGTACAGTTGCTTTTGAAAGCAATACAATATATAGCTGGCAAGAATAATGGCTTTTCCTTTGTATTATTCATCTTCCTGTCTCATCTCTAACATTCCTAAAATGCTTCACTGTACGTACGTAACTCCTAGCCCAAACTACCATTTTTAAAAAGAGACAAACTGTAAACAAAAAAAAAAAGAATGTATGTAAAAATTCTTGAACTATTTGTAAGACTTGTGACATATTTGCAGTTCCCAACCTCTGTGTCATGAATAGCGTCCTCCGCAATAAAGTTTCATACAGATCTTAAAAAAAAATCATTTTAGGAAAGGATGATCAAAGATGCATTCAGCAGTACAATAAAAAGCAAACCGCAAAAATACCTCAGGAAATAACGGAAAGTCTAATTATATGCTTATATGACAAGAATAGCCTAGGAATGAATTTATGGCGTTTATAGATTTTTATATTAGTGGCTTTGTAAAGAAACGATTGTATTGCTGTCCTTCAGCGTCGTGAAGACAACTTTTAATAGAACTCTGTCGGTTTCACTCTGTAGTATTTGGTACTTATTTCAATGTCTTCATCTTGTCGAGGTGCCCGGTGTGGGTTTGATGTTACCCAGAGAAAGTGCCATGATGCCTCCCGGACAGTAGTGCAGCACTCAAGGGCACAGGCCGAGCCCACCGCGGGCCACGGTCTCGCTGGCCGGGGCCAGGAGGGCGAGCGTGTCTGCCCAGCGTATTCCAGCCCCAGCCCCTGCAAAACACTGCGCGTGTGTGTGAGTGTGTGTGTGAGTGTGTGCACGTGCCCGTGCGCGCGCCAGGCCTGGGTACTGTCCCTGAGCTTTTGTGTTCACAGCTAGTACTTTACCTCTTGAGCCACAACTCCACTTCCAGCTTTTTACTGGTAAATTGCAGATCAGAGTCTCGTGGACCTTCCTGCCTCACCTGGCTTTGAACTGCGATCCTCAGGTCCCAGCCTCCTGAGTGGTTAGGATTATAGGCATCGACCACTGGCACCTGGCAATTTTGGCTTTCTTTTAAAAATACTCTTACTGTGTTCTGAATTTTCTTTTCTCTGACTACTTTTTCATAAGTTCTCAATTTCTTTTGTAATCAGCTTTGGTCTTTGATGAGGAAACGGGCCATGGAAGGAAACAGGAAAGGAAAAGCCCCAGGTTTCAGTGAGAAATGTTTTTGGTCACTAGAAAGCACTCTTGTGTTCAGTGGTTGACCAGCAGAGGAAGCCCCAGGAATCAGGGATCAAGAAACTTCGGGTCAGAGCTGAGCCTTGGAGTGATTGACAGGGCTGGAAGGCGGGCACTCTGGACAGGAAGGGCCGAAAACCTGCTCCACTCTAGGAGCTTGGATCTGGGAGGCTAGAGAGAGGTAAAGTTAGGTTTCTAGCCAGGTACCGGTGGCTCACGCCTGTAATCCTAACTACTTGGGAGACAGATCTGGGGATCATGGTTCAAAGCCAGCCCTGTCAAGAAAGTCCATGGGACTTTCATCTTAACCACCAAAAAGCTGAAAGTAGAACGGTGACTCAAGTGTTAGAACGGCAGGTAAGGGACGGTGCCTAAGCCCTGACTTCAAGCCCCAAGACTGGCACCAAAAAGAAACCTAAGATGAAATGCAGGTTTTGCTTTAAAAAGGAAGAGAAGCAATGTGTGTAGACATAGACACTCCATAGAATGTGTTACTTCAGACATAAGAGGTTGTACCCCACCCCAGGGTAGTAACGGAAGTCCCCCCTTCCCAAGCTCCAGTGGTTTGTATAATAATAATATCACTGCCTCACGAAACAGGATGTCCAGAGCTAGGAGGCCACAGATGACTTACTTCAGTGACTTAATGATGACCTCACAAGTTTCTTCCTACCCCTCCTGCCCTCTCTGTTTTGTAGCCACAGTTGTAGGCAGGAAGACGTGGGAAAGGAGCCATGCTACCCCCTTCATTTCTTTAAAACCTAGTTTTTGCTTGCTTGCTTGTTTTCTTGCTTGGTCTGGTCGTGTAGCCCACGCTGCCCTTTGAACTCTCAGTTCTCTTCTCTCTCCTGCTAAATGCTGGGATTACGGCTGCTCAGCACCATATTCAGTTTTTGAGAGTGAAAAAAACTGAGCCATATATGGCCTAGTGGTAGAGTGCTCGCCTTGTATACATGAAGCCCTGGGTTCAATTCCCCAGCACCACCTACACAGAAAACGGCCAGAAATGGCGCAGTGGCTCAAGTGGCAGAGTGCCAGTCTTGAGTAAAAAGAAGCCAGGGACAGTGCTCAGGCCCTGAGTTCAAGGCCCAGGACTGGCCAAAAACAAAACAAAAACTGAGCACATTCCCAGGGTGTCTCAACCCAGATGGTTTGAAAATTTGGTTGCTTAACCAACCACCTGTGAGAAGAATGGAACTGAGTACTGGGGCGCAATGAAGGTTCAGCCTGGAGCTGGGGAAGGTTCCAGGCTAGGGAAAAGAACATGGTCACCAGCATGAATGAAATCCAAGTGCAGAGGGATTGGTGTGGAGCCACGGGCAGTGTGTGCTGTGGTTGGGGAGTGTGTACTATGGCTGAGTGTGTGTTGTGGTTGGGGAGTGTGTGCTATGGTTGAGTGTGTGCTGTGGTTGAGTGTGTGCTGTGGTTGGGGAGTGTGTGCTGTGGTTGGGGAGTGTGTGCTATGGTTGAGTGTGCTATGGCTGAGTGTGTGCTGTGGTTGTGTGTGCTATGGTTGAGTGTGTGCTGTGGTTGGGGAGTGTGTGCTATGGTTGAGTGTGTGTGCTATGGCTGAGTGTGTGCTATGGCTGAGTGTGTGCTGTGGTTGGGGAGTGTGTGCTATGGTTGAGTGTGTGCTGTGGTTGGGGAGTGTGTGCTGTGGTTGGGGAGTGTGTACTATGGTTGGGGAGTGTGTGCTATGGTTGGGGAGTGTGTGCTATGGCTGAGTGTGTGCTGTGGTTGGGGAGTGTGCTATGGTTGAGTGTGTGCTATGGTTGGGGAGTGTGTGCTGTGGTTGAGTGTGTGCTGTGGTTGGGGCGTGTGTGCTGTGGTTGGGGAGTGTGTGCTGTGGTTGAGTGTGTGCTATGGCTGAGTGTGTGCTGTGGTTGAGTGTGTGCTGTGGTTGGGGAGTGTGTGCTGTGGTTGAGTGTGTGCTGTGGTTGAGTGTGTGCTGTGGTTGGGGAGTGTGTGCTATGGCTGAGTGTGTGCTGTGGTTGAGTGTGTGCTGTGGTTGGGGAGTGTGTGCTGTGGTTGAGTGTGTGCTGTGGTTGGGGAGTGTGTGCTGTGGTTGGGGAGTGTGTGCTATGGCTGAGTGTGTGCTATGGTTGAGTGTGTGTGCTATGGTTGAGTGTGTGCTATGGCTGAGTGTGTGCTGTGGTTGAGTGTGTGCTATGGTTGAGTGTGCTATGGCTGAGTGTGTGCTGTGGTTGGGGAGTGTGTGCTGTGGTTGGGGAGTGTGTACTATGGTTGGGGAGTGTGCTATGGTTGGGGAGTGTGTACTATGGTTGGGGAGTGTGTGCTGTGGTTGGGGAGTGTGTGCTATGGTTGGGGAGTGTGTGCTATGGTTGGGGAGTGTGTGCGTGTGCCATGGTTGAGTGTGTGCTGTGGTTGAGTGTGTGCTGTGGTTGGGGAGTGTGTGCTGTGGTTGGGGAGTGTGTGCTGTGGTTGAGTGTGTGCTATGGCTGAGTGTGTGCTATGGTTGAGTGTGCTATGGCTGAGTGTGTGCTGTGGTTGGGGAGTGTGTGCTGTGGTTGAGTGTGTGCTATGGCTGAGTGTGTGCTGTGGTTGGGGAGTGTGTGCTGTGGTTGAGTGTGTGCTGTGGTTGGGGAGTGTGTGCTGTGGTTGAGTGTGTGCTGTGGTTGGGGAGTGTGTGCTGTGGTTGGGGAGTGTGTGCTATGGCTGAGTGTGTGCTATGGCTGAGTGTGTGCTGTGGTTAGGGAGTGTGTGCTATGGTTGAGTGTGTGTGCTATGGTTGGGGAGTGTGTGCTATGGTTGAGTGTGTGTGCTATGGCTGAGTGTGTGCTGTGGTTGAGTGTGTGCTATGGTTGAGTGTGTGCTATGGCTGAGTGTGTGCTATGGCTGAGTGTGTGCTGTGGTTGGGCAGTGTGTACTATGGTTGGGGAGTGTGCTATGGTTGGGGAGTGTGTGCTGTGGTTGGGGAGTGTGTGCGTGTGCCATGGTTGAGTGTGTGCTGTGGTTGAGTGTGTGCTGTGGTTGGGGAGTGTGTGCTGTGGTTGAGTGTGTGCTATGGCTGAGTGTGTGCTATGGCTGAGTGTGTACTGTGGCTGAGTGTGTGCTATGGCTGTGTGTGCTGTGGTTGGGGAGTGTGTGCTATGGTTGAGTGTGTGTGCTATGGCTGAGTGTGTGCTATGGCTGAGTGTGTGCTATGGTTGGGGAGTGTGTGCTATGGTTGAGTGTGTGCTGTGGTTGGGGAGTGTGTGCTATGGTTGGGGAGTGTGTGCTATGGTTGAGTGTGTGCTGTGGTTGAGTGTGTGCTATGGCTGAGTGTGCTGTGGTTGGGGAGTGTGCTGTGGTTGGGGAGTGTGTGCTGTGGTTGAGTGTGTGCTATGGCTGAGTGTGTGCTTTGGTTGGGGAGTGTGTGCTGTGGTTGAGTGTGTGCTGTGGTTGAGTGTGTGCTGTGGTTGGGGAGTGTGTGCTGTGGTTGAGTGTGTGCTATGGCTGAGTGTGTGCTGTGGCTGAGTGTGTGCTATGGTTGAGTGTGTGCTGTGGTTGTGTACTATGGCTGAGTGTGTGCTGTGGTTGAGGAGTGTGTGCTATGGTTGAGTGTGTGCTATGGCTGAGTGTGTGCTGTGGCTGAGTGTGTGCTATGGTTGAGTGTGTGCTGTGGTTGAGTGTGTACTATGGCTGAGTGCTGTGGTTGAGGAGTGTGTGCTGTGGTTGGGGAGTGTGTGCTATGGCTGAGTGTGTGCTGTGGTTGAGGAGTGTGTGCTATGGTTGAGTGTGTGCTGTGGTTGAGGAGTGTGCTATGGCTGAGTGTGTGCTGTGGTTGGGGAGTGTGTGCTGTGGTTGAGTGTGTGCTATGGTTGGGGAGTGTGTGCTGTGGTTGAGTGTGTGCTATGGCTGAGTGTGTGCTGTGGTTGAGTGTGTGCTATGGTTGAGTGTGTGCTATGGTTGGGGAGTGTGTGCTGTGGTTGAGTGTGCTATGGCTGAGTGTGTGCTGTGGCTGAGTGTGTGCTATGGCTGAGTGTGTGCTGTGGTTGAGGAGTGCCTGCTTAAACTGTTTAGGAAGTGTTGAACCGCTGCCAGAGGCAAAGCTCTCAGGGCATGGAAAATGTGTGTCTAACTTGTTCCTGAAATGACCAAAATGACATGATGGTAGCCAGCTCTCCACTGCGTTGATCTACCACAGATTCTGCCTCCCGCCTCCCACGAGGACAGAGCAAACCGTAAGTTGGCAGCTTTCCATGAACATTGTATATCTTGTCCCTCACTGTTGTCTGCAACCCAGAGCTGTCATTGCACGCATCTATATTTTAATCATTAAAGTTTCAGAATTTGAACTGAGACATAGAATTGTGTCATCCTGAGCTAGGTGCTCATATTTGTATCATATATAAATATGTATGTGTGTGTATATGTGTATGTGTGGTATATGTGTGTTTTGTTTTTTTGCCAGTCCTGGGCCTTGGACTCAGGGCCTGAGCACTGTCCCTGGCTTCTTTTTGCTCAAGGCTAGCACTCTGCCACCTGAGCCACAGCGCCACTTCTGGCCTTTTCTATATATGTGGTGCTGAGGAATTGAACCCAGGGCTTCATGTATACAAGGCGAGCACTCTACCACCAGGTCATATTCCCAGCCGTGTGTGTGTGTGTGTGTGTGTGTGTGTGTGTGTGTGTGTGTGTGTGTGTGTGTGTGTTGCCTGTATAACTGTAGGTACTTAGGAGACTGAAATCTCATCTTTTCATTTCTTTTTTCTGCTGGTTCTGGGGCTTGAGTTCAGGGCCTGAGCACTGTCCCTGAGCTTCTCTTTGCTCACGGCTAGCACTCTGCCACCTGAGCCACAGGGCCACTTCCAACTTTTTCTGTTTATCATGTGGTCCCGAGGAATCAAACCCAGGGCTTCATGCATGCTAGGCAAGCACTCTACCACGAAGCCACATTCCCAGCCCCTTTTCCTTTATTTTATTGTAAAGGTGATGTACAAACTCTGATCTTCAGAGCTCAGCCTCCTGCGTGGCTAGGGTTACAGGTGTGAGCCGCTGAAAGCCAGCACTAGGAACAGATCTCTTAACTAGTATCTTTCTATTACCGCCATGCTCCCGTATTATTTTCTGTGAACTGGATTTTCAGCCAGTGGCAGTGAAGGGAAGCTTTTGGAGCCAACGTTTTGGTGGCCGGACATGCCATCCCAAATTCCAACTGCTCTATGACACAACTGGAGGCCACAGGGATCAGAGCCAGAGAGAGTACTAAGAAGCTTAGATAGGCTACAAGTGTTTTCTAGAACAAATAAATATTTCTTTCTTCTCTCCTACCCGCCCCCTCTCTGTGGTGGTGATGTGATACTGGATACTGGAGCTTGAACTCAGGGACTGAGTGCTGTCTCTTAGCTTTTTAGCTCAAGGCTGGCACTGTACCACTTGAGCTTCTTGGTGGTTAAGTGGACACGAGTGCCTCACAGACTTTACTGCTTGAGCTGACTTTGAACCATTGTCCTCCGATTTCAGCCTCCTGAGTAGCTAGGATTAGAAGGATGAGCCATCAGGGCCCAGCTGCTAAATGGCTTTTATCATAATTATGATAGATCGACTCTTAGCAACTGACTAGCACTATGAATCTGACTCGCAGGAGATGAATTACAGGGTTGATATAGGAACGGAGTTTTGAATTCTTGTCTTTGAAACACTATGACTATTAGGTATTCTTTGAGGGATTCTTTAATGAAATAGAAGAAGCAATCCAAAAATTCATATGGAATAATAGAAGACCCCGAATAACAAAAACAATCCTTAGCAGGAAGAGCAGAGGAATATCAATACCAAACCTTAAACTTTATTATAAAACCACAGTTATAAAAACAGCTTGGTGATAGCACATGAACAGGACCAATGGAATAAAATTGAAAAAGATCCAGAAACAAACCTGCGGACCTCTGGCCATCTAATGTCCAATAAGAGAGCCAAATCACTAGATGGAAGGAAGATCGCCCCCAACAAATGGTGCTGACGGAATTGGCTAGTTAGATTCATAGATCACCCTACACCAGAATCAATTCTAAGTGATCAGAGACCTTGAGCTAAGATCCGATACCTTGAAAATATTACAGGAAGGGATGCGGAAACACTAGGGCACCTTGCCACAGGTCGAAACTTCCTAAATAAAGATCCAGAAACAACAAGTGACAGAAAGGCTGGATACATGGGATTGCATTAAACTGCAGAGTTGTTTTTTTGTTTTTTCCTTTTTTTTTTTGGCCAGTCCTGGGCCTTGGACTCAGGGCCTGAGCACTGTCCCTGGCTTCCTTTTGTTCAAGGCTAGCACTCTGCCACTTGAGCCACAGCACCACTTCTGGCCATTTTCTGTATATGTGGTGCTGGGGAATCGAACCCAGGGCTTCATGTATAGGAGGCAAGCACTCTTGCCACTAGGCCACATTCCCAGCCCCCTATTTTTAGTTTTTTGAGGAACCTCCAGACTGCTTTCCGGAGTGGTGGTTCTAGTTTACATTCCCACCCGCAGGGCAGTAGGTTCCTCTTCTCCACATCCCTGCCAGCATTTATTGTTGAGAATATAGGCCATTCTTACTGGGGTAAGGTGGTATCTCAGGGTTGTTTTTATCTGTATTTCCTTTACTGCCAGGTCAATCAATTTTAATGTTCTTGAAAGAACAAAAATAATAAAAGGTAGAATTATACTCCTTTGAATTTTTTTCAAACAGGAAAAAATTAGATTAAAAATTTTAAAGTTATATTTTTACTTTGGATTTTTCCTTTTTCTTTTCTTGGCAGTACTCTATCACTTGAGCTACACCTCAGCTCTGTAGGTGAACTTTAAAATATACATTTAAAATATTTGTTATTGCTTAATAAGAGGGAAATCATATAGTATGAAGTAAAATGTAAAATATTAACCATAAAATCAAAGTTCTAAAACATGGCAACTAAAATGTGTAAGCCTAACACTGGTTTCAAATTTGAAAGAGCCAAATTCCTGGCCCTTTGAGTATTTTCTATAAGAATAAATTTCTAGAACTGGGAAGGTGGCTTAGTGGTAGAGTGCTTGCCTAGCATGCATGAAGCTCTGGGTTCGATTCCCCAGCACCACATATACAGAAAACGGCCAGAAGTGGCGCTGTGGCTCAAGTGGCAGAGTGCTAGCCTTGAGCAAAAGGAAGCCAGGGACAGTGCTCAGGCCCTGAGTTCAAGCCCCAGGACTGGCAAAAAATAAAAAATAAAATTCTTGTTTGCTTAGTGAAAATCATTGCAGTGTGAAATTTTAATTGCATGTGTAGTGGATAAAATTGTTATGTTCAATCATTGTAGACTAATTGCTTAAGTCAGTATATGAAAACTCCGTATATATTTTTCCTCAATAAAAGATGCTTATTGTTATTACAATGGTGATGTACAGAGGGTTACCATTTCCTAAGTCAGGTAATGATACTTGTTTTTGGACGATGTCACCCCTTTCCCCGCTTTCCCTCAATGTTTCCCTCCCGTCCCCGCCCACAGCTGTATACTTCATTTTCAGCACGGCGTCTAGCGAGCTCCACCGCTGCGTTGGTTCACTCTTCGCCCCTCCATTTCTGTGCCTCCCCTTATCATCCCAAAGACAGATAAACGAACAACAAGATACAAAGAAAAGGAAAAAAGAACAGCAAGGAAAAAAGCATATTTCAAATTCCTGGAGTTCGTTTTGATGAATATTTTATATGATTAGAGGCACATAGGCACTGTGCCTTTGTGTTCCTCCCTAGGAGTATTATTTTTAAAAATTACTTGTGGTATCTTCAAGTAGTTGTAAAAAGGAGTTTCTTGTCAATTTAGGAGTAGATTCCATCATTCTCTGCTGAATCTTTTCCATCCCAAGTTACCTGGTTCTAGAAAATGTCCTTTTTCTTCTTCTTTTGTCAGTCAGTCCCGGGGCTTGAACTCGGGCCTGGGCACTGTCCCTGAGCCTCTCTGTGCTCTGAGCACAGCGCCATGTCTGGCCTTTTCTGTGTATGTGGCGCGGAGGAATCGAACCCAGGGCTTCGTGCCTGCTAGGCCAGCCCTCTACAGCTAAGCCACGTTCCCAGCTCCAGAAAATTTCTTACTCTTCATTCCTGACACCCAGCTGTGTGTTTGTTTTGTTTTGTTTTGTTTTGTTTTTTTGCCAGTCCTGGGCCTTGGACTCAGGGCCTGAGCACTGTCCCTGGCTTCTTCCTGCTCAAGGCTAGCACTCTGCCCCCTGAGCCACAGCGCCACTTCTGGCCGTTTTCTGTATATGTGGTGCTGGGGAATCGAACCCAGGGCTTCATGTATACGAGGCGAGCTCTCTTGCCACTAGGCCATATCCCCAGCCCCCCAGCTGTGGGTTTGGTGGTCCCAGAACAAAGAACTTTCTGGGGTGAGAGGCAATGACGTCTACTGGCTGATGGCATTGTCCTCTGAAGAGCAGGACTTGGAGGAACCTCCAGGGCTGTGTCTGCTGACGTGGGGGGCCGAGTCATGAGTGACCCCACCCACGGCACCAGGGAACCGACCTGCTCCTAACCTGGAGCGCTCACACGATACCAAATTGCCTAAGTTGAGGAGCTGTCATCACTGTCAAGACTTAGACCATCTCCGTCTCTGCAAAGAGTCCACAGCTGTGTCCAGGGAACTAATGAATGCGGGCGGAGGCTTGCACAAACCGGGAGCCCTCTCTGTGGACGGCACAGTTCACGCACGTGGGCCTCTCTCTCTGTGGACGGCAGAGTTCACGCGCGTGGGCCTCTCTCTCTGTGGACGGCAGAGTTCACGCGCGTGGGCCTCTCTCTCTGTGGATGGCAGAGTTCACGCGCGTGGGCCTCTCTCTCTGCGGACGGCAGAGTTCACGCGCGTGGGCCTCTCTGGACGGCAGAGTTCACGCGCGTGGGCCTCTCTCTCTGTGGACGGCAGAGTTCACGCGTGGGCCTCTCTCTCTGTGGACGGCAGAGTTCACGCGCGTGGGCCTCTCTCTCTGTGGACGGCAGAGTTCACGCGTGGGCCTCTCTCTCTGTGCACGGCAGAGTTCACGCGCGTGGGCCTCTCTCTCTGTGCACGGCAGAGTTCACGCGCGTGGGCCTCTCTCTCTGTGGACGGCGGAGTTCACACGCGTGGGCCTCTCTGTGGACGGCAGAGTTCACGCGCGTGGGCCTCTCTGTGGACGGCGGAGTTCACGCGTGGGCCTCTCTGTGCACGGCAGAGTTCACGCGCATGGGCCTCTCTCTCTGTGGACGGCAGAGTTCACGAGCGTGGGCCTCTCTCTCTGTGGACGGCAGAGTTCACGCGTGGGCCTCTCTCTCTGTGGACGGCGGAGTTCACGCGTGTGGGCCTCTCTCTCTGTGGACGGCGGAGTTCACACGTGGGCCTTCTCCGCTAGGGTCCCATGTTCCGTGCCCCGAGGCCGGGCCCCTCTGGGTGCTAAGGACCGGGTGCTCTCAGCCCCGCAAGCCCCGCCGCTCGGCCTCTGTCCCCGCGTGACGGCTGCAGCGCACCCCTGTCGTCCTCGCCACTCAGGGGGCGACGCTGGGGACCGACGGGCAGAGCCAGCGGGGCAGGGCGGTCCCCAGACCCAGCGCGAAGCGGGCGCGGAGCTGTGGCTCGGGGAAGAGCGCTGGCCTTGAGCGCAGGCTCCCAGCAGCCAGGCCCTGAGTTCGAGCCCGGCATGCACGGTTCGCCTGGAGCACGGTGCGGAGGCCCGGGGTCACCGGCTCCGGGCCCGCCGGGTTGCGCAGGACGCCTCTGCCGCGAGAGAGGCGGCACTGCGGACCCCAGGACTGCGATTCACAGCAGCAAGCTAGGGGGACCCCCACACCCCCTCCCCACACTGGACCCGGTGGGGACATCTGCACACACAGCCCCCACACACACACACTGGCACCCGGTGGTGACATCTGCACACACAGCCCCCCCCACACACACTGGCACCCGGTGGGTGACATCTGCACACACAGCCCCCACACACACACTGGCACCCGGTGGGTGACATCTGCACACACAGCCCCCCCCACAGCCCCCCAACACACTGGCACCCGGTGGTGACATCTGCACACACAGCCCCCCCCCACAGCCCCCCAACACACTGGCACCCGGTGGTGACATCTGCACACACAGCCCCCCCCACACACACACACTGGCACCCGGTGGTGACATCTGCGCCCAGCTCCGCGGAACGTGCTGGCAGAAGGATCTCTGTGCAAGGCCAGCCCTGGGCACACACAGGAGGCCCTGCCTGGACAATCCCTCAAGTGAAAAGGACTGGAGGCCTGGCTCAAGCGGTCGAGGGCCCGACTTCAAACCCAGTGTCACCAAAAGCATGGTGATGAGATGCACTGTCAAACATGAGAAAGAAAAACATCTATCTTCTTGGTCTTGGAACAGGAAAACTGTGCGTGTGCATGCGTGTGTGCGTGCGTGTGTGCGCGCGTGTGTGTGCGATGAGTGCAAATGCTTCACGTATTCGAGGCAAGCACTCTTGCCACGAGGCCATATTCCCAGCCCCTTAAAAACAGACTTTTGTGTAGGGCTCTCGATCCTTTCCCCAGTGTCTCCCTGTGAAATGAGAGAAGTTAATGTTGTGGTTTTAGAACGCAGCCCACGGTGAGTGTGCCGTCAAACCCACTAAACACGTGCAAAGGACCTCTGGGGGAGCCAGACGAGCAGAGACACCAACGCGGCGTCTGGCGTGGGGTCCTCAGTCACAGACAGAGATTCAGTGAAAAATAGATTTTTATTTGTTCTACTTTGGTGGGGCTGGGGTTCAGAAGAGAAGGGGGAAGGAAAAAGCAAGCAGGGAGGCTGTGGATTCTTACTCCCATCCTGACTGCTGCAGAAGTTATCCTTTACCCTCCGAGATGATCGCGCAGCTAGCAGGCTGGCCTCCCGCGGTCCCGACCTCTGCGGGCCCTGCGTTCCTGACCTCTGCGGGCTGGCCTCCTGCGTTCCTGACCTCTGCGGGCGGGCCTCCTGCGTTCCTGACCTCTGCGGGCCCTGCGTTCCCGACCTCTGCGGGCGGGCCTCCCGCGTTCCCGACCTCTGCGGGCGGGCCTCCCGCGCGCCCGACCTCTGCGGGCCTGCGGGCTGGCCTCCTGCGTTCCCGACCTCTGCGGGTTGGCCTCCCGCGCTCCCGACCTCTGCGGGCTGGCCTCCTGCGTTCCTGACTTCTGCAGGCAGGCTTCCTGGATTCCTTGGTGTGGATTAGGAGTTGGTTTTCTGCCAAGTTTACTGTGGGTTGAGGGTCAAGTTTCTTGTTTTTCCTGCCAGGCCTGAGGCTTGAGCTCAGCACCTGAGCACTGTCCCTGAGTGTCCTTTTGCTCAAGGCTAGCACTCTACCACTTGAGCCACAATGCCATTTCCAGCCTTTTCTGTTTATGTGGGACTGAGGAATCGAACTCAGAGCTTCATGCATGCAAGGCAAACACTCTACCACTAAGCCACATTCCCAGCCCCAAGGACCAAGTTTCTATTTTCACATTTGGTCTACGTTAATTTTTTAATTATGGAAGTGGAGGTGTGGCTCAAGTGGTAGAGCACCACCCTCGAGTGCAAAACTCCAAGCAAAAGCAAAAGGCCCGGCACTGGCACAGACACAAATGCACACATACATACACATTTTAATTATTGTGCTCTTTTAGAATTAAGATAGTTAGCCAAGCACTGGTGGCTCACGCCTGCAATCCTAGGTATGCAGGAGGCTGAGCTCCAGGCATCACGTGAACCAGCCTCTGCAGGGACACGTGTCTCCAGTCAAGCAGCATAAAGCGGGAAGTGACCAGGAGAGAGGGAGGGAGCAGGTGGCGCGGTCCGCAGGTCCTCTCTACCTGACACGTGACTGGAACCCTCCCTCTGCAATCACCTTTATAATAACTCTTCTCGTTGTTCGTCAGTCGTGGGCCTTGAACTCTGGGCCTGGCGCTGTCCCTGAGCTCCTCAGCTCAAGGCTAGCGCTCTACCACTGGAGCCACAGCGCCACTCCAGTTTTCTGGTGGCTCATTGGAGATAAGAGTCTCACAGACTTTGCCGCCAGGGCTGGCTTTGAACCATGATCCTCAGATCTGAGCCTCCTGAGTAGCTAGGATTACAGGCATGAGCCACTGGTGCCCAACTAGCAATACTTATTTTTTTTAAGCTGGAAGTAGAGCTGTGGCTCAAGTAGTAGAATGCCAGCCTTGAGCAGAAGAGCTAAGGGACAGTACTTAGGCCCGAGTTCAAGCCCCAGTACTGTCCAACCTGCCCAGAGAAAGAATTACTGTCTGATTGGGTAATCCTACTTGTGGAAGAGATACTCCAAAGAACTGGAAGCAGAGTCTTGAAGAGCTATTTGTGCATCCCTTTTACTTCTCAAGGTGGACGGTGGGTGGCCTTGCTTTCTGACCCCTGCTGTGGTGGTGGAGACAGTTATTTCTGTGAGCTCACTGTCTTGACGCACCTAACCCAGGCCTGGGAGAAAGACGTTAGTCTGCTGCTGAGACTGGAGCTTTGCTCCGATTACAGGGATCATATTGCAACAGGAGTGTGGGTGGAGGGAAAACTGTACTCAAACTGTAGCACTAACTCTGTGCGTGTGTGTGCTGTGTGTGTGCTGTGTGGTGTGTGTGTGTGGTGTGTGTATATGGTATATGGTATATGGTGTGTGTGTGTGTGTGCTGTGTGTATATGGTATATGGTGTGTGTGTGCTGTGTGGTGTGTGTATATGGTATATGGTGTGTGGTGTGTGGTGTGTGTGGTGTGTGTATATGGTATATGGTGTGTGGTGTGTGGTGTGTGTGGTGTGTGTATATGGTATATGGTGTGTGGTGTGTGTGTGTGTGTGCTGTGTGTATATGGTATATGGTGTGTGTGTGTGGTGTGTATATGGTATATGGTGTGTGTGTGTGTGGTGTGTGTATATGGTATATGGTGTGTGGTGTGTGGTGTGTGTGTATATGGTATATGGTGTGTGGTGTGTGGTGTGTGTGTGCTGTGTGTATATGGTATATGGTGTGTGTGTGTGTGTGGTGTGTGTATATGGTATATGGTGTGTGGTGTGTGGTGTGTGTGCTGTGTGTATATGGTATATGGTGTGTGTTGTGTGGTGTGTGTGCTGTGTGTATATGGTATATGGTGTGTGTGTGTGGTGTGTATATGGTATATGGTGTGTGTGTGTGTGGTGTGTGTATATGGTATATGGTGTGTGGTGTGTGTGGTGTGTGTATATGGTATATGGTGTGTGGTGTGTGTGTGGTGTGTGTATATGGTATATGGTGTGTGCTGTGTGTGGTGTGTGTGCATGGTATATGGTGTGTGTGGTGTGTGTGTGCTGTGTGGTGTGGTATGTGCTGTGTGGTGTGTATGTGGTGTGTGTGTGCTGTGTGTGTGCTGTGTGTATATGGTATATGGTGTGTGGTGTGTGCTGTGTGGTGTGTGTATATGGTATATGGTGTGTGTGTGCGCTGTGTGTGTGCTGTGTGTATATGGTATATGGTGTGTGGTGTGTGTGTGTGGTGTGTGTATATGGTATATGATGTGTGTGTGGTGTGTGGTGTGTGTGGTGTGTGTATATGGTATATGGTGTGTGTGTGGTGTGTGGTGTGTGTATATGGTATATGGTATATGGTGTGTGCTGTGTGTGTGCTGTGTGTATATGGTATATGGTGTGTGGTGTGTGTATATGGTATATGATGTGTGTGTGGTGTGTGGTGTGTGTGCTGTGTGTATATGGTATATGGTATATGGTGTGTGCTGTGTGTGTGCTGTGTGTATATGGTATATGGTGTGTGTGTGGTGTGTGGTGTGTATGGTGTGTATATATGGTATATGGTGTGTGGTGTGTGCTGTGTGTGTGGTGTGTGTATATGGTATATGGTATATGGTGTGTGGTGTGTGTGTGGTGTGTGTATATGGTATATGGTGTGTGCTGTGTGTGTGCTGTGTGTATATGGTATATGGTGTGTGTGTGTGTGTGTGTGTGTGTGTGTGTGTTGAACTGCCTTAGGAATGGAGCTGTGGGCTGGTTGGTGGCATGGTGGGAGGGGCAGGTGCCCCGGAGGGCGTGGCTCAGCTGTGACTCACAAGGGGCCTTGTTGCAGGTGGGCAGGTCTGGGGGTGCGGGGGGGGGGGGTGCACACCCAGTCCTCTGGGGCCGCGGCGCTGACCTCCAGCTGCAGTGGGCTGGCCCTCGCTCCGATGGCCGCTGGCCAGGCGTGGCGGTGAGCGCGGGCATCCGGGGCGCTCCTCCTGAAGCTTAGGCCACAGCGGCTGGCACTGGCACCTGCCTCCGTTTGATTTTTGCCAGTCCTGGGCTTGAACTCAGGGCCTGAGCACTGTTCCCGGCTTCTTCTTGCTCAAGGCTAGCACTCTGCCACTTGAGCCACAGCGCCCCTTCTGGCTTTTTCTGTGTATGTGGTGCTGGGGAATTGAACCCAGGGCTTCACGCATGCCAGGCGAGCACTCTACCCCTGAGCCCCATTCCGGCTCCTCACGCCTGTCATCCTAGCCACTCAGGATAGTTGATTGCTGAGGATCACAGTTCCAAGCCAACCCACGTCAGAAAGCCCGTGAGACGCTTGTCCCCAATGACCCAGCCAAAAGCTGGACGTGGAGCCGTGGCTCGGGCGGTCCTAGGCTTGAGTGAAGAAACCAAGCGAGGGCGTGAGGCCCTGAGGAGGAAAAACCACAGAGCAGGGCGCCAGCTGCTCAGGAGGCTGCCATCCGAGGGTCCCAGTTCAAAGCCAGCCCCGGGAGCAAAGTCCACCAGACTCTCATCTCCAATTAACTGCCCCAGAGCCAGAAGTGGAGCTGTGACCCAACTGGTCGAGCACCAGCCTTGAGCACGAGCCCAGGCCTTGAGTTCAAGCCCGGGGCCAGCCAAAGAAAACAACCCAACAGCAACCACCCCCACAGCCATGAAGGTGTTCATCTGTTTGCAGGCAATGACGCGGGGACCGTCACCTGTGTGTGGAGCTTCCGGGCAGAGTGCAGAAAGTCGCTGACATGTAAGTCCCTGTGGCTTTCAGTCACACTAAACACCGCGACAGCTTCTTGCTCACGTCGTTCCCCTGACAATCAGTCTTCCTTGGCATTTGAGCCTGGCTTCTTCCCGTGTCATTCTTGATACAAATCAAGTAAGTTTTCGTTGGCATACATTTTGGCCAGGCGGGCTCCTGGGGACGGTTCTCCACCTGTGCACAGTGGCTGCTGTGGCCCCAAGCCAGGCCCATGCTCCCCTCCTAACAGCGCCAGTGGTGTCATCACGCACGCCCAGAGCCTCCTTCCACGGACCAGGCCTGGGGCCTTCATCACTCGCGTGGGCTTGCTCTAGCCAGGCGCTCTGCCCCTCGAGCCGCAGCTCCGCTTGCAGCTTCGCGCTGGTGAGGTGAGGTGAGTTTCACCCCGTTGAGCTCATCCTCGGCCTCGGCCTCCCGAGTGGCCGGGTGAGAGGCCGGGCTGTCGGCGCTAGGCCCTTGCGCTTCTTCATTCACTCTCTCCGTTAGTCCTCCCCCTCCCCGCGCCCCCGTGCCCGTGTTACACACTCCCCTGCACCTTGTGTGTGTGAATCGCACGAAGGGGGGCCCTGTGGCCTTCCAGGCACTTGTCCGCTGACCTTCCTCAGCGTCGCGGCCTCTCCTGCGCTTTGCTTCCCGCACCGTCCCCAGTCCCTCGCTGCTCAGCGGATCTCGCCGCGCTTCCTGCTGCTGCCTTCCCGCGCCGTCCAACCGAACGCTGCGACGCGCATTCACCCTGAACTTGAACTCGTGAATCTGAACCTCGTGGAGGGCTGCTGGGATGCCCTGAGTGGAAAACTCTACATCAGGAAAAAAACATTTGTGTGCAAAATTATTGCATAATCTTCAGACTAGCTATAAGAAGTGTCTATGAAGCATAATGAAATCTGTGTTTTAACTGAGGTCCTATCTCCAAAATATGTCATGTATGCAAATATTCCAGCCTTCAAAAACGTCCCAAGCCCGAAACACTTTTGGTGCCAAACATTTTGAGTAAGGGATATACAATCCGTAGTGTTAACGTTGTACATATTTACGGGCACACTGGTTATCCAACACGTGTTTACAGTATATATTAACCAAATCAGGTAGTAGGAATTTCCAGGTCTTCAGCCATTCATCACTCCGACCGTGTGGTCAGCTACCTTTCCTGAACGTTTTCTTCTGTCCTCCCAACCCACCTCCAGTGACTGCCGTCCATCTGTTGTGCATGCTCACGCCTTAGCTTCTACAGAGGACGGAGTACAGGAAGTGGTTCTGTTTCTACGCCTGGCTTCCTCCATTCACATAATGCTTTCCAGTTCAAGCCCCGTTGCTGCCAGTGACAGAATTTCGGTGGTGGTTTCGTTTTTGTGTCAGTCCTGGGGCTAGAACTCAGTGAGTAGCACTCTCGCTTGGCATTTTCACTCAAAGCGGTGCCTCTATCGCTTGGGCCCTAGCTCCACTTGTGGAAGTAAGAGTCTCATGGACTTTTCTGTCCAAGCTGACTTTGAACCTCAATCCTCAGATCTTAGCTTCCTGAATAGGAAAAGGGTTACAGATCGGAGCCGCCACACCCAGAAAATGACAGGATGGGATTTTGATTTCCTCCGCGGAATAGTATTGCATGATGTAAGCACCCTACGTTTTCTTTAGGCAGCCATTTACTGAAGGAGTTCTGTCAGTCTTAAGCCACTTTATTTTCTCTGGGTACAGTTGGCTTTTGTATGCAAATATTGTTCAGTCAATTTACCATCAGCAAATGACTTGCTTTGCTTGCCTAATAAATGAGCCATGGAATAATAGTTTTATTTATTTATTTTGGTGCTGGTTCTGGGGCCTGAACTCAGGGCCTGGGTGCTATCCTTGATCTTTTTCTTTTTTGCTCAAGTCTAATACTCTACCACTTGAGCCTCAGCTCCATGAAAGGCTTTTTTGTTTGTTCATTTGTTTCCCCTGGGTAGTTTACTGGAGATGAGTCCCACAGACTTGCCTGCAGTCCTCGGATCTCAGCCTCCTGAGTTGTTAGGATTACAGGTGTGAGCCACTGGCACTCAGTTCTCCTGGATTTTTTTTTTTCGAGTCCTAGGGCTTGAACTCAGGGCCTGGGTGCTGTCCCTGAGCCTCTTTGTGCTCAAGGCTAGTGCTGTACCACTTGAGCCACAGCGCCACTTCTGGCCTTTTTGCTTATATGGTATTGAGGAATTGGGGTTCATGCACGCTAGGCAAGCACTCTACCACTGAGCCACATTCCCAGCCTGTGAGTAGTTAACTGGAGATAATAGTCTGATGGGTTTTCCTGCCTGGGGTGGTCTTGAACCGTTATCCTCTGATCGTTGCCTTCTGAGTAACTAGAACTACAGGTGTGAGCCACTGGTGCCTGCCGAGACTACTGGAATTTTTTTGGGGGGAGGGGGTGTGTGTGGCTTGAACTCTGGGCCTGGGCGCTGTCCCTGAGCTCTTCAGCTCAAGGCTAGCACTTTGCCACTTGAGCCACAGTGCCACTTCTGGTTTCCTGGTGATTAATTGGAGATGAGTCTCGTGGACTTTCCTGCCCAGGCTGGCTTTGAACTGTGATCCTCAGGTCTCAGCCTCCTGAGTAGCTGGGATCACAGGTGTGAGCCACTGGCGCCCACTGCCTACTGGACTTTTAAAAATATTTTAAAAACCCTATCTTTAAGCAGTTGTAACGAAGGGGGGGTTTGCGGTGACTGCTGGGAGTTCTATGCCCTGGGTGCGTGCTTGCCATTTTGGCTGATGGTGCACCCTTGTGCAGAAGTATACTTTGTCTTGCCCAGTTCCTTTGGGGTTGCTGCTACATAACACCCCAATATCCCAAGGTATTTCCAACATGGTTCCTGATGAAAAATTAAGCTTTTATCTGATATGTGGGAACCCAGAGGCTGGAAGTCCCACGTGCTGACATCATCACCACTTATGCATTCCAGGAGCCTGGGGGGGGGGTGTCAAAGGGAGGTGGGCAGTGGGTGGCTTGAGGGCGGGCCCCCAGATACATAGGGTGGGTGTTCCAGAGGGGGGGGGGGGCGAGGAAAAGAGCCGCGCTGCAAGAGGCACCTGCGGTGGGCCTTCAGAGAGGTCTAGAGAGGAGAGAGGCCTGAGGAGAGGCCTGGAGGCCTGTGGGAAGGAGGAGGAGAGAGCAGCTCGCCCCCTCAGAAAATGCAGCTGCTGCTAGTTCTGAAGTTGCCCAGGACAAGGCAGTTGCAGAACTGACTAGTCAATCTCCTTTCTCACCTTTGACCCTGCCCCCCGTGGATTTTTTCGCTCCAGGGTCAGTACACTATCTCTCTTGCTTTTTAGTGTGCTGATGGTGAGATAGTACATGTCACATATGTGTTATGATTTTGCTGTGTCGCACGTTTGTGCGTGTAATATTTCCATTTGCCGTTGAGCATCTTCCGGTACCCCTTGTCATTTCTTCTTTGATTTCCTGGTTGTTTAACAGTCTAAGTGTTAGTGGTCTTGTTTTTATTGTTTTTACAAATTTGGGAATTGTTTTTGGTTCGTTGGCAGTATTGGAACTTGAACTTAAGCTTGCACCTGCTTGGCTTGCTCATCGCCGGTGCTTTACAACATGAGTCCTGCCTCCAGCTTTGCTTTGTGCTGGTTATTTTAAAGATGGAGTTTAGCAAACCTTTCTGCCTAGGCTGGCCTCAAATTTCAATCCTCCCAATACCAGCCTTCTGTGAATATAAGTATACAGGCAGGAGCCACTAGCACTTGGCCTACTCTTCCAGTGTTGCTTCTATTATTGATTTCAAACTAGCCTGTTGTGGTCAGAGAAGACACTTTGTATAATCTCTATTTAAATATATTGAAACTTAATTTGTGGACTAATACATGGTCTGGAAAATGTCCCATATGCACTTAAGAAGAATCTGTATCCTGTTGCTTAGTAGAGAAATACAAATGCTTTCTATTTGCCTGTCAGATCCAGTTGGTAAGCTCTCGGATTTCCTTCATTGTGTCGGTCTTGTTCTCTTACAGCTATTGCCACAGTTCTGGCACTTTTTGCTTTGTACATTTAAATGGACTGTTATTAGGTGTATACATTTTTATTGCTATGTGTCAACTTATTTCCTTGTCAGAGGAAAAATTAGGTAAAGGCTTTATTTTTATTTATTTTTGTTTCTGGGCAGTGCTGTGGTCTGAGCTGAGGAACTCATGCTTGCTTTACCCTGTGAGTCACACCCCAGCCCTTTCTGCTTCAACTCTTTTCTCAGATAGGGCCTGGAATTTGGGGGCTGGCTTTGGACTTTGATCGACCTGCCTCTGCCTCTTGCATGGCTGGATTTACGAGCATGAACTACCCGTATTCCCAGCTTATTTGCTGAGATAGGGTAGAAGGATGAGGGAAGGGGGCTCACTCTTTGCCCAGGCTGGCCTTGAATCATGATCCTTCTACTCTCCACCTCCCAAGCAGCAGGGATGACAGATGTGAGCCACCATGCCTAGTCTGGGGTGTTTTGTTAATGGCCAAATAATAATTGGAATTACTAATCTGTGTGGGGTTAGGATTATCACAACAATTTCACTAGTGGTTTTCTATTGCCATTTATTAAACTAGATCTGTAATTTTTATCTAAATAATTTATTTCCTTGGAGCTATTTTGCTTGTTCTGATTCCTGTGTACACCAGACTGTGACTTCATGGAGCTGGAGGTGAGAATCTCCAGGACTGGGCACTGGAAGGACAAAGCCAACAGCCCACTGCCCGAGAAGCTGTGAGGTCTCAGCCTCACGTCATGGATAGCAGGGCATGTTGTCAGGGGCTTCTTAGAGTCAGAGCACAAATGGCCAGAGCTCCAGCCAAGGCGGGGGCAGCTGTGAAACTGCTGTCTGTTGCTGTCCTGTTTGGTTCCAAGTGCTCTGCACTGTTAGGGACACACCTGAAGAGGTGGTGGTCATGGCCTTACGCTGTGTTCCATAGGTGTGTGTGCACACACACACGCACACAGTGTTGATCCTAGGACTTGACCTTCTGAACTCAGAGCCTAGACGCTGCCCCTGAGCTTTTTTGTTCAAGGCTACTGCCCTACCACTTGAGCTGCAGCTCCAGCTTGTTTTTATAATTACTTGGAGATAGGAGTTTCACAGAAATGGTGAACAAATGCAGGAGTGATACTCGTAGATGCTATGTTGAAAATGAACAACACAACTTGTGGGGCTAGAGATTCTGGAGGGAAAAAACGAGGAGAACACAAGGGAAGAGGTAACACAGTTCAAAAGAAAGGTGCTCATTACCTGATTTACGTAACTGTAACCCCTCTGTACATCACCTTTACAACAAAATTTTGAAAAAAAAGAAAGCTATAGCAGAAAGACAAAAGTTTCAGGGACTTTTCTGCCCAGGTTTGCTTCAAATTGTGATCCTCAGATCTCAGCCTCTTCAGTAGCTGGGATGACAGGTGAGGGCCACCAGCACCCGTCTCAAAGTCTAGCTAAGTGAACAGGAGGTGAAAATCACAAATGCGATGATAACCTCTGAAAGGGACAAACGTGCAAACAGAAAAGAAATGTCGTAACCCATCTAGAGGTTGTTATGGAGAAGAAAAGATGACGCAAAAGGACTTGAATGCCTCCAGTTTTTTTTGAGACAGTTACATTCTTTTGACTTGGTAGAGGAATGGCATGTGTTAGGATGAGCTAAAGACAGTCTTTCATATATACCTACAATCACAACGCTGGGGAAGCTGGGCTACAGTACAGTAAGACCCTGTCCGGAGAAAACCAACCCATTCTCCCTCTCCCTGGTGGACTCGGCCCGCACGGCCCGTGTGTTCCACCACGCCACCTGTAGGGGGCGCCCCTGTGCAGCTCGGACCTACTTCTCACTGGAGGTGAACTAGCAGAACACAGCCGAGCTCCTTGGGCCTCTTCATGTCCACAGGCTCCCAGGCTGGCTAGCACGGCAGCTTTCCCACGGGGGGGGGGGGGTGGGGGAGGAGGGGATGGACAGCCGCTGAGGAGCTGGGGGCCTCGGAGAGCACCCGGTCCTGCAGGGAAGGAAGATGCACCTGGAAAAGGAAGAGGATGGGCTCCTGCTGCGCTTGCTTGGGATAGGGAGGGACAGCAGGAACTAACGTCCCCAAAGAAGACCAAAGAAGCCAGTAAAAGCCAGACTTGAGTTCTGTCTTTTGGCAATGCGGAGAGAATAGCGGAGGGATTGGAGAACTAAGGAGTTGCCAAGTTGAGGGGGTACTGGAGAGGTCTGTCAATTGCAGTTGAGTCCGAACAGCCGGGTGTTCCCGCCCAGGTCTGTGCCAGCTCACGCCCGCGGCTCTCCCTAGGCTGCAGACAAGACTGGAAAGAGGTTGGGGGAGCTGAGCTCTTTGACTATGTAGAAGGCTGGTGTCTTCCCAGGCAGGTGCTCCCTTGTGATGTCCTTTTCTAGTTTCTAGAATGTTCAGATGGTGAAGGATTCCACATTTGTGCTGGACTGCACAGATTTCTTCCTATAATTATGTTTACTAAAGCCCAGTAATGATACTAAAACAGAACACACACATCATGTTTTTCTCTGTGATAGGAGGAAAAAGAACCTCACGTTACACATGTCATTTTCTCCCTGTCTCTCTGTGCAAGCAGAGTGAGCGAGCGAGCGAGAAGAGAGGGGATACATCATCCCTTGGCTTCCTTGTTCCTTGCTGGTGTTCTACCACTTGAACCATGCTTCCAGTCCAGCATATTATTGGTTAATTGGAGATAGAATCTTCAGATTTTTCTGTCCAGGCTTCCTTTGAATTTTGATGGGCCGGATCTTTAAGACTGCAGGCATGAGCCTGTTCTTCTGTTTCTTTCCAACAGCACCTTGCTATGTAGCTGAGGTTGGTCTTGAACTCACGACCTTCCTGCCTCTGGGTATACTACCACACCCATATATTCCAGTGTTATTCAGTTTCCATCGTTTCAACCAAGCGCTCCTGTGTTGGGGTGAAGTTAAAAATACGTGCCAGCCAGTCACACTGGTGTGCCTATAACCCTAGACACACAGGAGGCTGACACTTGGGAATCGCTGGTTGGGGCTAGTCTAAGCAGACAAGTCAGAGCGGTATCTTACCTCCAAACAATCAGCACAAAGGTGGACGTGAAGGCGTGGTTCCCGTGGAAGAACGCTAGTCACGAGTGAAAAAGCCAAGTGAGAGAAGCTGAGCTCAAACCCCAGCACCAAGGCTCCCTCTCTGCATGCGCCCAGGCAGGCTCGCGTTCCAGAAGTGAGTGGGCAGGGTGACGGGGGCCAGGGTGAGCTGTGAGCAGCCGACTGCCTGGGTGAGAGCGTGCTTGCAAGCCGGGCGCCTGGGACACTGACTCTAGAGGCTGGGAGACGCTGCGGCAGCACTGCCAGCTTCAGTGCGGTCTACTGAGGCCCAGGGCTCTGGGATGTCACCCAGCTGAACTGGAGTCCAAGGTCTTTGGAGGTTATCACTGCTGTGAGGTACAGGTAATGAGGTCCAATCAGCTCTCCTCGTGTTACCTTAAAAGTACTGTCAGGTTTTGTAACGGTGGGGATGGGGACCAGGTTCGTTAAGATTTGTGAACCTGTCTGTCACATTTGAGATGCAGGCTCGGGCGGGGAATGCTGAAGTGTTGTATTAAAGTACAGGTTGAGTGCCTCTTACCTGTGGATGTGGGACTGAATGTGTTTTGGACTCTTTCTTGGAATATTTCCATAATTTTATCTGCTGAACATCCCTCATCCAAAAATTTAAAAAACTTTTTTTTGTTTCTTTTTGGTGCCAGTTCTGGGGCCGGAACTCAGATCCTAGGTGCTATCTCTGAGTACTGTTTGCTCAAGGCTAGCATTCTGCTATTTGAGCCAAAGCTCCACTTCTGGATTTTTTTTTTTGGCCAGTCCTGGGCCTTGGACTCAAGGGCCTGAGCACTGTCCCTGGCTTCTTTTTGTTCAAGGCTAGCACTCTGCCACTTGAGCCACAGCACCACTTCTGGCCTTTTCTGTGTATGTGGTGCTGAGGAATCGAACCCAGGGCTGCATGCGTGCTAGGCAAGCACTCTACCACTGAGCCACATTCTCAGCCCCACTTCTGGCTTTTTGATGGTTAATTTGGAGTCTCCTTCCCTGCTGACTTCAAATCACAATCCTCAGATCGCAGCTTCCAGAGTAGCCAGGATTAGAAGCGTGAGCCACCAGTTCCCAGCAAAAACTGGAACCTTTTTTGAGCTTAAAAAAGTTTTGAGGGCTGGGGATATGGCCTAGTGGCAAGAGTGCTTGCCTCGTATACATGAGGCCCTGAGTTCCATTTCCCAGCACCACATATATAGAAAACGGTCAGGAGTGGCGCTGTGGCTCAAGTGGCAGAGTGCTAGCCTTGAGCAAAAAGAAGCCAGGGACAGTGCTCAGGCCCTGAGTTCAAGGCCCAGGTCTGGCCAAAAAAAAAAAAAAGTTTTGAATTTTAGTGCATTTTAGATTAGGGATGCGTAACTTGTAATACATCATCAGACTAGTTCCATCCAGACTAATCTCTTTTTGGACAACTTCCTTTTGCCAACCAGATCTTACTTCAGCTTCAGAGACGACCTATTGCCTCCTTATATTCCATTCTATGAGGAGCCAAGTCCCTATTATCTGGAGAAAATCAGCGAATATTGTCATAATATATTATGTATAACATACTATACATAATATATAAAACTATTATATACTACATAAATATATTATATGTAACTAAAACAATATAAAATTCTGGCCAGTGCAGGATTAAGTTTGGCTGCATCTAATT
The DNA here is from genome assembly GCF_023159225.1 of Perognathus longimembris pacificus. Lineage (NCBI taxonomy): Eukaryota > Metazoa > Chordata > Mammalia > Rodentia > Heteromyidae > Perognathus > Perognathus longimembris. Next base: position 17,114,002 of record NC_063178.1, read on the forward strand.
TACAAATTCCAGTAGCTGTGGCTTATACAATGTAATTTATTTCTTTCCTATAAATGCTTACAGGGTCAGTTTCTTATTAGATGGCTTCTTTCTGTCAAGGGTCACATGGTATTTGAGTCAATGCCTAGCATTCTAAGCCATCATGTCCACATTGCAAGAAGCCAAAAGGAGGAAGGTTCTACTCACTTTTCATTGGCCAGACTTAGGTGTCTGTCTTCTTTGGGCTAGGTAAACTAGTGTTTTTCACACAATGGAGGGTCTTGTAAGCAAGATGGGGAAATGGACATTGAATGGGCACGTGGAAGCCTCTCCACAAGGCCGCCTTGCTAGATACAGGATTTGCCTTATTAAAGAGTATAGCCTAGATCTCAGACACACCCCCTTTCTAGTCTTCTTGAAATGAAGGATCAAGAGTTTAGCCTGAGGACAAGGTGGATTCTCAGTACTGAAGAACATTTGATAGGGGACCGTTCTCCTAGGACCTTTCCTTTAAATATCCAGCAATGGTTCCCTGCCTCATTCTATACCCAACAGATGAAGGCTTTGCTTTAAGGGAAGTCCGTGGCACAAGCAGTGTCTTCCCTGCTTCCTTCATTTACAGCAACCCTCTTTCTGGCTAAGTTGGAACAAAATTTCAGAATCCTCTTCACAATATTCTTGGCAGTCACCCTGCTCCAGAGGATTTGGCACTAATATTCCAATCTAGCTATCTTTACTTTCTTGTGCAAAGTTTTATTCTGACAGACAATCTGTAGGCATTTTGTTACTCCATAGGAATAAATCATTCAGTATGGAATAAATATAGCTGTCAGGGAAAAATCTAGATATTTATAGGTAGCAGGCAACCATCTTTCAAATTTTAACACGAACGTGGCATAAGTGCTGTCATTATGGGAACTATTTTAAACTTGTTCTTGTGACTATTTACCTTACAGGACTCTGAGCTTTTCAAGGACAGAAACTATATCTTATATCCTCTATTGTATCTCCAAGGTGCTTGGCTAATATACTCTTAAACATTTTCTCAACAAATGAATTACTAGCACTGGCCAAGGTCAAGTGGCAGTCAAAGTAAATGCATCCTTTATAGAAGGTTTATTATGGATAGCTTTCATCAAGTACTAATGAAAGGTACTTAAGAGGCCACTGGAAAGTAAAAGGTAACAGGTGGCAGCTGTTCTAATGACAGAGTCTTGGACTTCCCACAGCTGTCTTGGAAATGTTTGAGTAACTGATATGAAACCAACCGGTGGCCAGATGATAAGGGCATGTAGACCTTGAGCCGGATTCCCCCCCCCCCCCCACTATGCATTTCCTCCTTTTGACCAAATGGCTCTGGTATGGCTATCTTGGCTTGGCAGTGTTTTTCTGTGTTATGAGGTCACTTAAGAGCTGTGTGGTTGCACTGTATTCCATGATTATGAGTGCCAGATAGAAGGTTGCTTTTATGCTCTACCAGATTCAATTATGGTGACCACTGCTGATTTCTTTTTCTTGTTCCTTCCTTTGGGATGCTGGGTTGGAACCCAGGGTCTCCTGCTTATTAGGCAACCACTGCAACATTGAACCATATCCCTAGTCCTAGATTTGTGTCTTTTAAGTCGATCTTACAAATCATGTAAGTTAATTCTAACATTGATTATTACACTTATAGTTGTAAGTTAATTCTAACATTGATTACACTTATAGTTTAGAGATAGCTCCACAGAAAATTCTGTTAAGAACAAACCCAACTACTGAAAAAAACAAAAACCCCAAACCCTAATGGCGCACTGGCTTAGCTAGTTTACAAAGTTCCCTATTTATATCTTTACAATGGCAAATTCTTGGGTAATGATAATGGAGAAAGGAGGAGGAAAACATTTCCCAAACAATTCTTTCATCTGGGGTGGTGGTGGTAGTATGTTCTGTAAGAAGGCTGGCCGTTTAGAGGCGTTGGCCTTGTTTGTCCTTACACTGCCAGCACCCGATCCCTCGTGCTTGCTAGGTTCATACCTCGCCGAGGAACTGTCCTGGCACTTAGATTTCCAAGTGATAAGTGGAGGCTAAACGTGTGTGCATTTCTGGATTTTTTTTTTTTTTTTTTTTTTTTTTTTGCCAGTCCTGGGCCTTGGACTCAGGGCCTGAGCGCTGTCCCTGGCTTCCTTTTGCTCAAGGCTAGCACTCTGCCACTTGAGCCACAGCGCCACTTCTGGCCGTTTACTGTATATGTGGTGCTGGGGAATTGAACCCAGGGCTTCATGTATGGGAGGCAAGCACGCTAGCCACTAGGGCACATTCCCAGCCCGTGTGTGCATTTCTGTATGGTGCTTTTCCTTAACCCTGCTGTTTTTTTCTTTTAGTTGGGTCAGGAGGGTCCAGTCTCCTAGATGTAACAGGGCACCTCTTCTTTTGTTTTTTGTTTTTTTGGCCAGTCCTGGGCCTTGGACTCAGGGCCTGAGCACTGTCCCTGGCTTCCTTTTGCTCAAGGCTAACACTCTGCCACTTGAGGGCTCCTCTTCTTTATCTTTCTTTTCACTTACTCAAAGTCCTAAGAAGTGGCTGAGGAGGGAAGCAGTCTTTTCCAATCATAGATGTAGCTTTTCTCCTTTCAGGGAAGAAGAGGTGTGTGCGCATAGGGTTAGGGTAGGGAGGGGGAATAGTGTAGGAGGCTTGCGTTTCTGCCACTGAGCAGAGATTGCTTGACTTTGTAATCAGAACCAGGTTCAGGTTTGTAGTTCATCTATTTCTCAGGATTTAGGTCATGGACAGGTTTACTTATAAAAGTGTCTTTATTTCTGGGTGTCCATGGGTCATAATTCTAATTCTAGCTACTAAGGAGGCTGAGATCTTAAAATTGCAGTTCTGAGCCAGACTGGGCAGGAAAGTCTGTGAGACTCTTATCTCCAATGAATCACCAAAAAGCAGGAAGTGAAGCTGTGGCTCAAAGTGGTAGAGTGCTAGCCTTGAGCAAAAAAAAAAAAAAAAAAAAAAAATCATGGACAGTGCCCAGGTTCTGAGTTTAAGTCTATGACTGGCACAAAAACAAAAACAACCCCGCCCCCCAGTATCCTTATTTATAGAATGGGACTAACAGCATAGGCTTGGGTGTGAGAAATATCCAGTGCAGAGCCTAGCATCTAGCAAGGTCCCTGTCACCATTCCTATTTTGGCATCGCACTGCCTCTGCAAGGCAATCGTGTTCTGCATTTTTTTTTTTTCTAAAGCGTCAATGTGTGTGGGCCGGGAGCAGCCCCGCTTGGAGTTTGAACGCGTGGACACATAGGGGCAAGGGGTATCTCTGGTTCACACCTGGGGCCTTGGCACCCCCCATTTCCCCTTCCAGCCGGTTCACCGAGAGTAACACTTCCTAATAAGTCCAAGCAACGGCGCTCCTGAGGAGAAGGCGGCCAGAGGGCGGCGGAGGAGGAGGAGGGATGAACAGAGGGGCCGCGTGTCACGGTGCACAGCGCCCGCGGCCGCCTCCCTCAGCCCCCCACCTCTTCCCGGGGCCCCAGCTGTTCTTCCTCGCCGACAGTGCCCCAGCACCAGCCTGAAGGCCCCCGCCGGGTCTCGCGTCTCCTCTGCAGACCTGCAGACACAACAGCAACCGGCCCTTCGCGACGCCCGAGTGGATGGCACCCCGGGCGCTGGGGTGGCTGCTCACCAAGCGGCCCTCCGGGGAGACGACGAGGGGCCGCCCCTCCGCGGGGGCCCCGTGCCCCGTTCACTCCCGGGGGGCCGGTGAGCGGGCCTCGGGAGGGGCCCGGGGCCGCCCCCCCCCCGGCCGGCCAGTGCTTTCCCAAGGTCATGTGACCCCCGCCACCCAGGGCCCCCCCCCCCCCCCCCGCACAGTGGAGGGCGCCCGGGCGGAGGCGCACTCGTGGGCGCGGGAAGCGTCGCCGCCCTGGCTGGCGGCCCCCTCGGTCGGTCACTACCTGGCAGGGGGCGATGTCCGGGGGTGGGGTGCCCCTGCCCTCTGACTCCTCGGCGGAGGCTCGGCCCGGCCTGCTCTCCGAGGGCGGCCCGGCGCGCGGTCGCGAGTCCCGGGGCCCGGGCCGGCGCACACCTCGCCTCGGCGCCCCCGGGGAGCGAGCGCCGGGGCGGGGACTCGGAGGAGGGCGGCCGGCCCCCAGCAGCTTCCCACGGAGCCTGCGGAGGGCTCCGCGCACGACCCCGCGCCTTCCCCCCGCCGACGCATCCGCTTCCAGGGCAGGGGGAGGCGGGGTCACGGTCGGGGGCGGGGCCACGGCGGAGGCGGGGCTGCGGCGCGGCGGGCAGGGCCCGGCGCGGGGGCGGGGCTTCGGCGCGGGGCCCGGCGTGGGGGCGGAGCAGCGGCGCGGGGGGCGGGGTCACGGGCGGGGGCGGGGCCTGGCGCCGCGGGCGGGGGCGGGGGCGGGCGCGAGCGAGCATCCTCCTCCGCGCGGCGCCTCTCCCCTCGGCGCCCCGCCGCGCGCGGCCCAGGGCCGCGCCCACGCCCGCCGCCCGCGGGGCACGCACCGGTGTGTCTCCGGCGTGAACCGGAACCGCTTGCCGCGGCCGCCGCCGCCGCCGCCTTAGGAGCGGGCTTCGAACGGGAAGGGGGGAGGCGGCCTACGCGGCGCCGCCCGCCATGGCCGCGGCGGGGTGAGCTCGGCGTGGCGACTGCAGTCGCGCTGACCCCCGCGCTCCTCGGCCTCGTCCGAGCCCGCCGGGCCCCCGCGGCCCGCCCAGAGGCTGAGCGGAGCCCCCGCCCGCCCGCCGCCCCCGCCGCCGCGTCCGTCCCGCCGCCGCCGCCGCCGCCGCCCATGGCGAGGCCCCGCCGCCGCCGCCGCTGCTGAGCCGGCGGCCGGCCGAGGCTTCCGCCCTCCCCGGCGGCGGCGGGGCCTCTCCGCGCGCCCCGGCCGCCCGCGTCCGCCCGGAGCCGCCCGCGCCCCGGGGCGCCCCGCCCGCCATGGGGAACACGACCTCGTGCTGCGTGTCGTCCAGCCCCAAGCTCCGCAGGAATGCCCACTCCCGGCTGGAGTCGTACCGGCCCGACACGGACCTGAGCCGCGAGGACACGGGCTGCAACCTGCAGCACATCAGCGACCGGGAGAACATCGACGGTGAGCGCGCGCGGGCGGGCGGGCGGGCCGCCGCGGGGCCGGGGTCCCCGGGGTCCCCGCCACCCGCCCCGCCCCGCCCCGGGACCGGGGCCCCCGCCACCCCACTCCACCCCGCCCCGGGACCGGGGCCCCCGCCACCCCGCCCCACCCCGCCCCGGGACCGGGGCCCCCGGGATCCCCGCCACTCTCCACCCCGCCCCGGGACCGGGGCCGCGGGAGTCGGGCCGGCACCGGCGTCCCGGGGTCCCCCAGGCCCGGCCCGGCGTGGGGTGGCGGAGCTGTGCGCGTGTGCGCGCGCGCCAGCCGGTCGCTGGGGGACGCGGGAGGAGGGGGGGCCCGGGCGGAGGGGAGGGTGGGTTTCCCAACGTGTTTTGGCGCGCAGCCAGATGCCGAGTTCAGTGGGACGGGGGTGGGGGTGGGGAGCGGGGGCAAGAGGAGGGACGGGATGAGGAGCCATCTCCCGTTTTTGAGTGCTTAAGAGAAGAGTTGACTGGAATCACTGGCCCCGGGGTCCCCGGTACACCCCGAAGCACTGCCGGGCCTCCCCCACTAAAATCCACCCAACCCCCCTCCCCGTGCCACCTGCCCAGATGTGCCCAGCCGTACACCCTACACGCGCACCTGGATGCCGCGTGTGTGTCCACACATACACACTTACTTGTGCCCGCACAGGTACGCCAGCCAACCTCAGAAGGGCAGTGGTTCCAGAATTGGAGTAAGAACGCTTCACTTGGGCATTGCTATTGACAGGATCTCTTGCCTTGTCACCTCGTTTTAAACATGGGCTCGAATTACTCTCATTTCTCTGCATCTGGGCAATTTTCGGTTCATCTTAGAATTTGTGTTAAAAAAGGGAAAAAGAAGTGAGCTCATCACGACACCGATATTTTAAAATCGGTCTTGGGGTTTGAACTCAGGGCTTGGGCTCTGTCCCCGAGCTTGTGTTCTCAAGGCTATGGCTCTACCACTTGGAGCCACAGCTCCACGTCTGGTTTTCTGATCATCGATTGGAGATAAAAAATCTCCCAGCCTTTCCTTTCCTGCCCAGACTGGCTTTGAACTGCAGTCCTCAACTCTCAGCCTACCGAGTCGCTGGGAGTATAGCTGTGAACCACCAATGCCCAGCCTCCTATGAGTATTTGATTTATCCTGTTGACTGTTTCGTATCCAGCATTGTTTTACCAATAATAAATTTTGTGGGTTAAGAATATTTACAAAGGAATACTCATCATGCATAAATTGTTTTACATATTTTTTTAACCAAAAATATTTGAAGGGCTGGGGATATAGCCTAGTGGCAAGAGTGCCTGCCTCGGATACACGAGGCCCTAGGTTCGATTCCCCAGCATCACATATACATGAAACGGCCAGAAGCGGCGCTGTGGCCCAAGTGGCAGAGTGCTAGCCTTGAGCGGGAAGAAGCCAGGGACAGTGCTCAGGCCCTGAGTCCAAAGGCCCAGGACTGGCCAAAAAAAAAAAAAAAAAAAAAAAAAAATTTGAAATTGGAAATGCAAGTTTATGACCACTTACATTTTTTTCTTCCTACAGTGCTTTCACAGCATGCTTCTGACAACGTTTTCTTTTCTTAAGCTCCCCTCCCCATTAATTTAGTGGAATTAATCTGAAAAAAGTCTTGTATGAACAAATTGGCACAACTGCCTCAATTCATTCTTCTTGGCTTTTGGGTGGATCATTCATGTCCTATGAGGTGGGAGACCAAATTTATATTGCTAAAGAATTTTCTTATTTGGGTTTCCATTAAATTCTTCTAAATGACATTTCCATCTCTTTAAGGCAGTAACTTTATTAGATGAATATTACATATAAAAAAGACTGATACAGTTCTGATTTTATACTAGGTGAGTGCCTTTGAAGTATAGCTATTCTTTTGCATGTATCCACTTCTGTAGAGCACCTAGAAGGCTAGCATTGTGCTAGCCATAAGCACCTAGAAGGAAAGTGTAGCATATAATACAGATGGACCCAGTATATGTATGAGCTTTTGTGCTCTACCTCTTGAGCCACAGTGCCACGTCCATCTTTCTGGTGGTTAATTGGAGATGTGTCTCATAGACTTTCCCAACCAGTCTAGCTTTGAATTGTTATTCTCAGATCTCAGCCTCCCGAATAGCTAGGATTACCGGTGTGTAATCCACTGGCGCCCAAATCAGTATTATATTTTAAATGAATGAATGAATGACCTCATTATAGAGAGTTGTTTCCCAGTCAATGCTGACAGGCAAAATCGTGTTGTGTACTAATAGGTAGTGGATGCTTCATGTTTAAAATGGTAGAGCAAAAACAAAATGATTCACATTTTAAAAGCCAAGCTAAGTAGTGTTATTATTGATCATAGTATGGAACTGGGGAAAAAAATAGGTGATTGTAAGCACTATTTGACACTATGGCTTACAAGGATTTGCCATACACAATGCAGTGGTACTGTGAGTTCTTTTATTTGGACGAAGTCTGTGTTTTGGTCTTCATGAAGAGGGTTTTTTTTTTTTTTGGTCCTGGGGCTTGAATTCAGGGCCTGGGTGCTGTCCCTGCTCTGATTTTGCTCAAGGCTGTCTGCCACTTGAGCCACAATTCTATAATTGCAACTCCTCTGTATTGGTTACTTGATGCTAGATGCTGGTTTAATTTGCTTGGTTCTTGTTTATTCATGTAGCACTCACAATCCAACCCCTGGGAAATGTTCTCCATACTTTTAAGACAGAAATGACGCTGAGAGAGGAGGAAAGGCTCCCTCAAAGTCACAAAGCCAGTAAGTGGTAGACATTGCTTAACTAGTATTTTACCTAGAGTAGCCTGGGATCACCTTCTTGGATAGATAGAGGATAGATAGATATGTCCATTGTTTCTGGAAGAAAAATTTAATCACTCTGCAATGATTTTTCATTCTAGATTTATTATCTGGGAGGAACTTAAAAAAAGTAGACTAAAGGAAACTTAAAATGGGGGCTGGGAATATGGCCTAGTGGCAAGAGTGCTTGCCTCCTACACATGAAGCTCTCGGTTCGATTCCCCAGCACCACATATATGGAAAACGGCCAGAAGGGGCGCTGTGGCTCAGGTGGCAGAGTGCTAGCCTTGAGCGGGAAGAAGGGGGGAGGGGGGGATGCTCAGGCCCTGAGTCCAAGGCCCAGGACTGGCCAAAAACAAAACAAACAACAAAAAAAACTCAAAATATGATGAGGTCAATAAACCAGAATTATTGGAACAACTGTATCATAGTGGTCTGTTATAGTTTGCCTGCCATCATTGAAAACTCAATTTCTTCCTCATCCTGGACCCAGTGTGCTAGGAAAGCAAAGCTCTTCCCCTTCAGAATATGTCCACAGTCGGACGACCTCTCAGCAGTCCATTTCACCAGCCTCCTTGGGCTTCCTGGTTCCTCATTGCCCCTCCAGTCTGTTGTCACCACAACAGCCCTGTAGGCTGTGTTCCAATGTAAAACTCACCACTCTTTGTGCACAGACGTGGTAGCAACTCCTCACTGTACATGGAGTAAAAGCTCTTTCTTTACAGTTGGACTCCAAGGCCCTTTGTGATCTGCCTGCTTTCCTCCTCCACTCAATCTCTGGCTTGCTGATTTTTCCTGACACACTGCCTTTGTTCTGTGCTGATCCTAGACCACAGCAAACACTCATACACCCCAGGGCCTTTGCTCTGATTGGAATGCTCTGCTTGTATGTTTTTGGTTATCTCCCTTACCAACTTCAGGCTTGGTTTCAGTCACCTCAGTGTCCAGTGTATAGTTTCTACACCACAGTTCCTGTATGGGCATCTTACAGAGAGGGAGTTTTTGTTCACTGATACAAACCAAGTGACTACAATGCTGCCTGATTCTTTGAATATGCTTTGTAGTGTTTGTCAATGAAAGAGTGAAGCCATCCATTGAAGGCCATCTTTGTCATTGTCATTTGCACTCATTGTGTGATGGCCAGGAATGGAGGAAAGAGAATGAAAAGGACGCGAAATAATGAAAACAGGGTGACTGTGGAAGTGTGTGTGTGCGTGTGTGTGTGTGTGTTAGCCTGGGAGGTGGCAGATGTGGTAGTCTTGGAAATGAAGTTAAGAAAGTTTTAAAGTGTGACAGTATGAAAGTTGGCTTTTTTTTTTTTTTTGGCCAGTCCTGGGGCTTGGACTCAGGGCCTGAGCACTGCCCCTGGCTTCTTTTTGCTCAAGGCTAGGACTCTACCACTTGAGCCACAGCACCACTTCTGGCCTTTTTCTATATATGTGGTGCTGAGGAATCAAACCCAGGGCTTCATGTATTTGAAGCAAGCACTTTTACCACTAGACCATATTCCCAGCCCTCCTACCTCTTATTAACTAATAGGATCACTGAATAGTGGAAACTTTCACACTGAATTTCTTTTTTTTGCTAGTCCTGGGTCTTGAACTCAGAGCCTTGAGCACTGTCCCTGGCTTCTTTTTGCTCAAGGCTAGCACTCTGTCACCTTGAGCCACAGCGCCACTTCTGGCCTTTTCTATATATGTGGTGCTGAGGAATTGAACCCAGGGCTTCATGTATACGAGGCAAGCACTTTTGCCACTAGGCCATATTCCCAGCCCCAAGTATGAAAGTTTTAAAGTATGAAAAAAACCTACACTGAAAGGAAATCTGTATAACAATGTGATATGTTGAATATTTTTTCCCCGTCTCTTCCAATGAATGAATTTAGTTGGGGGTCTTACATCCTTGCAGATCAAAATAAGGCTTAAGTACATCATAAGCCAAAAAGATGAACAAATTCAGTTGTAACATAGCCAACTCATGTTGATTTTCTTCTGCTCATTGTGAAGTGTGATATTGGACATAAAGCAATAAAATAAAATCTTGATTTTTCTGTAGTTAGAGCTAGAAGTCTGGGGGCCTCATCTTAACATCGGAAGACAGCTGGAAACATTTTACTTGTTATCTGGATGGGAGATAGGAACAATTTAAAGTCTTTAATGTACCTCTTGTAGTGTGAGCTTAAATATTGCTCTTGGTTTCTTTGAGTATCTACAACCCATTTAATCCTATCTGGCCATTCATATTCTCTCTCTCTCTCTCTCTCTCTCTCTCTCTCTCTCTCTCTCTCTCTCTCTCTCTCTGTTTTTCTCTTTCTCATTTCTCATCTCTGTCATCTGTTTGCACACTTGCTAGACAAATGCTCTGCTTAGCATATGTGACATGTATCATGTGGCTGGTTAAGATGTGGAGAGGTCTCACTAACTTTTTTACCAAGACTGGTCTTGAACTTCTGTCTATTGATCTCTGCCTCCCAAGTAGCCGGGATTCAGATTTGAGTCACTACACTAAGCATCTTCTTTAATTTGTAAGATTTATAAGATATCCTCATTTTTACAGATTATAAAACAATCACTGAGAAGTGAACCTTTTGCCCAGGTCACTCAGTTCCTGTATTAGGTAGTGCCCAAGTAAATTTACCTTGTTAATTCTGGGTCCAGACGTGCTAATTAATTGACCTGAATTATCTTCATAATCTGAACATTGTTCTGTTCCTTCTACAGGCAACAAAACTAAGTGTTTAAGATAGCTGAAGTTCTTGTCAGTTGGAATTTATCTCCAATCACTTGCCAAGACCTTGGCCGCAGTCGCCCTGTGACAGCTAACTGGGAGTGGCAGGTGTCTAGACGCTGAACCTCCTGGTACCTGTCCCACACCCGTTTTAAGAGATTTTTACAGTTACAGCATGGATGCTTTTGTTAACAGTACTTGGTATTGTTTTTCTTTTCGACCTGCTTTTTAGAAGTGAAGATCAATTTTATGGAATGGTATATGTTCATTATCTTCACAAGACATGAAGGTTTTACATTTTTGTCCATGTGAAACTGACACAGATTAAATTTATTTCTTTTCACAAAGTGGGCAGAATGGAATAGAAAAGATACGGGAAGCCAGACATGTGAGAGTGACCAGAGATTCTGTTTTTAATCTTACAGAATCAGGATTTAGCTCCAAGTGTGGCCTGCTGGACATACTTTTAAGAATGCAGTGTTTGGTATCTTTCCCAGGAGGGCTGTTGACAATATCATATTTGGCATACTTCAGAGTACGAATCCTTTCATGACTCAATAGTTTGGTAAGAAAGTCCATTGCATTAATGGTAGATCTAAGCCCCACTTTTGTTTTCAGTGTCGTTTCCAGCTTGAAGCTGGAAGAAGGCAGCAAGTTCACTTACCTTGAAGCAATTTTCATGTGTTGAGAGGCCTTTGTTGCTAAGAGACTTGGGGGACACCACTTCTTCTCTGTGCTCCTGAGCCCCATCAGTAACCTCTTTTGTCTTTCATGAAGAATAAAGGGAGGGGAAAATTCAAAGAGAGACTCTTCTCAAGGGCTCCTGAAAGTGTGTTAAATTCATGACTTGTGTGAAGAACCTGTCTGCTGAGCCTCACTTTCCTTTTCTGTTTTAAAAAGTTCTTAAACAGTATATACTGCCTTGCCTTTCATTCTGAGGTGTAGTATGAAAGGATCAAAGCAAGGCCAGAATATTTAATTGACCGAAAGTGCTAGATGAACATGTCATTGTGAACATAGTACCCATAATTAATTTTCTTGTTCTAAGTGTGAAGTGTGCTTCAAGTTGTATTTGAACTGTCCATATCCTGAGAAACTAGAAGTCTTTCCCTGAGTAAGACTGATGCAATTTTGAAGGCAATACTGAAGCACAGCTGGTTAGAGCTACGCAGGTTGATTTCCTGAAGTTTTGTGTAGCCTTTGAACAGGAGCTTGTTGGCTATAGAATTTGAGATAGAAATACCTTTCTTTCTAGAACTCCTTTGCTCATCTGTGTTGCATCTTTCCAAAATCACAGTGTGTCTCCATGCAGTGATCAGTGGGATGAATCTTTGAACAGCTTTCTCTGGGCTCTGGGGATGATACAGTCCACCCAGGCCATGTGTCTGCTGACCATGTCAAGAGGGCCATGTTCTCAGCAGTAGCAGCACACATCCTTACACATCCTTAGATGGAAGCGGAAGGAAACCCCAGGACTTTTTCTTTTCAATGTACAAAAATTGTTTATAGATTGAGTTTTTGAGGTGTACATAAATGTGTTTTATCGTATTCAGGTAAGGCTTTTAATAAAGGGGAGTTGGTGGGCTGAAACAATAAGCTCAAACACTCTTGTACCAGGTTCACAGGGGCTGGCTGTGCCCTGTGGCTATTTTTTTAAGGGATAGTCTAGACACAGAATTGCAGAAAGCTCAGAAGAATATCTAACCCACCTTTTCTTTCCATTTCTCAGCTTCTCAAGATGTACCTGCTTTTTGTCTTTTGTTATTCTTTTTTTTTTTGTCTTTTGTTTTTCAAATCTGCTAGCTTGGAGAAAATGAATGTGCTAAAGCTAAAATTGAGTACTGTCAGTCAGACAAAACACAAACTAACAGGTCCCTGTGTTCTGAGATATTTTTCCTAAAAAGTCTTTTATTGACTCTGACAAGATAGGTCACTTTCAGGGCTTGATTTGCTCCAAGCAGTTCTGTTGCCTTGCTTAGGAGGTGGCTTTTAAAATACAGAAGTAAAAAGCCTTGAAATCTGTTTTTCTTCACTTTTGTCAGAATTTTGTCATTTTATAGATTAGTTTTGACTTTGAAAGAACCTTTTTTTTCTGGTCTTGGTGCTTAAAGGCCTGGGTGCTGTCTATGCATTTCTTTTGCTCTAGGATAGCATTCCTCCACTTCTGGCTTTTATGGTAGCTTATTGGAGATATGAGTCTCATGGACTTTCCTGTCTGGGCTGGCTTTGAGCTGTGATCTTTAGATCTCAGCCTCCTGAGTAGCTAGGATTACAGACATGACTCACTGGTGCTTGGCCTTTCTTACTTTTTTAAGGTATGACTTAAAAGTTGACCTTAAAGACAGGTCTATAAAGGGAATCCTAAAATGTCTAGGCTAAGCATCTACTCTTTCATGATTACCCTACTCTGATTGAAAGAGCTTTCAAACTAGTATCATTAGTTTATAGACACATGACCTGGGATAGCTAGTATTATTTCTGGGTCATTACTTAATGATCTTTGTCATCCACTTGGGATAGAGTGGGGCTTTGGGGGTATGATAAATGTGAGTGGCGTGCTCAACAGAGGGTGTATCGGCAGTGCCTCTACACATGACAGCTGGATCTTGGGTGCTGAGAAATATAGCTGGATTCACCAAAGATAATTGTTAGCGGTTACAATGACATCTGTGCCAGTTTGCTGTGTGCAGCAGTCTCTGAATGCTACAGTAATTCCACTTTAGACAACTGATTATAGACCTGTGAGTCTGAAGGATGAATAGGAAACAGAATCATATGTATTAGACACGTTGCACAATTGTGAGTGTAGTGCTTAAAACATTTATATAAGCAACATTTATATAAGATGGTTACTTCTGTTCTTGGTGAATAAAAAAGGAAAATAAATTATTGAAGGTATTCTGTTATATGTAGTGAACTCCTTTACAAAGTTTGCTTGTGTTGACACAGGGTTTTAGTATGTAACCCAGTAGGGCTTTGAAAATTCTATTCTCCTGGGATTACGGGGATGTATTACACATCCAGTTTCACAATCACCCCTCCCCACCCCCACTTAATTTTCTATGGTAGGGGAGAGGGATCAAAACATGGACTTGTTGTTCATGTTAGGCAAGTATACCATGGAGCTAAATCCCAGACCTTTACAAATTTTTTTTTTTTTTGCCAGTACTAGGACTTGAACTCTGGGCCTGGGTGTTAACCTAGAGGTCTTTTTGCTCAAGGCTAGCACTCTACCACTTGAGCTTCAGCATCACTTCCATTTTCTGGTGATTAATTGGAGGTTAAGAATCTCATATGCTTTTCTGCCTGGGCTAGCTTTGAACTGTGATACTCAGATCTCAGCCTCCCGAGTAACTAGGATTACAGGCGTGAACCACTAGCACCCTGCTCCTTTATAAATTTTTAATTCAAGTTTGGAATTAGTGCATAGATAGGTAAGATAAGAGATATGTTTTTGGCCTTTCAATAAAATACGTCACCTCAAATTTGGAGTTAAGTTTTTCCTTGACTTTTAGGATTTTTTTTCGTGTGTGTGTGTGTGTGTGTGTACATGTGTAAGTGTGCTGGTCTTAGGGCTTGAACCCAGGACCTGGGAAGTCTCTGAGCTTCTTATGCTTAAGGCTGGCGCTATTCCACTTGGGCCATAGCTTCACTTCTGGCCTTATTGGTAGTTTAGTGGAGATAAGAATGTCACAGACTTTTCTGCCTGGTCTGGTTTTGAATCATGGTCCTCAAATTTCAGCCTCCTGAGTAGCTGGGATTATAGGTGTGAGCCACCAGCACCCGGTGAACTTTCAGGATTTTGATTATTACTATTTGAGTGAGTATTATCTATGGTTCTTATAATTGGTTTAAATTTAATTCAGTGTTTATTTTGAGCACTTATGTAGTTCATTTTTCTCTTGTTGACTCTTCTTGGTATAGTCTCCTGATTGCTGGGATTGATAGCTTTGTGGATCTGCAGATTGAAAGTAATTTTCCTAAAGCAGAAAAATGTAACTTACTGGAAGTAAAAGACTCCACGTAACTGGTAGAACAGTGCATAGCCCACGGTGCGCTGTTGAGAGGCACTGCCATCTGCCAGCTCCCTAGCAGTAGGTGGGGCCTGATTCAATTCCTGTGTCTACTCCACTGCAGAGCCTTGAAGGTCAGGCCTACTGGGTCTGAGATAATGTGGTATCGAAAGTACCTTCCTATTCTGGGATTAAAGTGGGTTTTTGATGTTAGGAGTTGTAAAACCATAGAGTGTAGATCCTTGGAGGGCCTCAGGCCATCTTCCTTGACTTTCCTTAACCAAGGCTCAGAGTTATTTCTGGCCAGGCAGTGACTGGTTATTAGCAGGGCTGAGTGAACTGAGCTCTATGCTCATGTACTTCCCCTGCTATATGATGAGATGTTCTCACTGTTGATCTTCAGATGTCAGTTTTTCCATTTTTCTGTGTACAGGAAGGAACATCAGTAACTTGCCTGTTATCTTGAGGAACTTCTGCAGATATGACATCATGGAAATCTACTTAACTTGCTGTGAAGTAGTCCAGTGCCAACGTGCAAAAAGCAGTAAGGTTAGCTAACAGTGTATGATACACTCTTTACTGTCAGTACTGATTGTCACATGTGGGTGTCAGTGGGAAAGATGGACTGAGCAGGAGCAATGAACGTATTTTATCTCATGAGGAATATGATGGAACTACTAAGAGAAGGAGAGGTATTTGGTTCTAGGGATAGATTTGTCATCCCATGTACAGAAGCTGTTCTTTGGGATGTTGGGGTGTTGGATAGGAATAAGGACATCAACTGGAAAGGAACTTGGCAAGGCAGTTTACTTCTACTGCAGAAGGGTGTGTCATTAACCAAAAATCTTTCTGGCAAGCAAGCACACAGAGCAGATAGGCTGCTCCTTTTCTATCCCTAACCCAGCAGGACCTGCCCCTCCACTCTGGTTGGCTGAGCCCTGGTTTGCAATCTGCAAAAAGATATGTCTTTATTAACAGGATGTAACTAATAACTAAATTAGTAAGCTGATTACAGGATGTGTTAACTAAAAGTATACCAGGAAAAGGATGTAGCCATAATGTAATCAGCAAGGGCGGCGCTACCTGGCCAAAGCAGGAGCTTTTCATTTTCAGAAAAACAATTCTCACAAGATTGACAGAAAGGAAGCAGCCTACTTTGATAGAATAAACTGCTTTTTTTTTTCTTCTCACATTTCTCCCCTCTTTTTATTTTCTGTTCTTCAAATTCTGTTTAGTTCTCTCCCTTGGCTGTATTTAACAATTAGTATTATATGGAAGTTTGGTTAGGGCAGTCTCTATGAATGTGAATTAGTCCTGTATGAATTAGTCCCACAACACCCAATTAAAGCCATTATCCTAATTATAGTAATAAGGGACATTAGAATTGAGGTCAACATTCCCTTCGATTTTCCAAACTATTGCTCTAGCCAGCTAGTAAGGAAGTCATTTGCCCTGAATGTTTAGTTGATGGTCCTACCTGGGGGCTGTATTTTTTTTTTTTTTTTTTGCTGGTCCTGTGGCTTGAATTTAGGGCCTGGGTTCTGACCCTGAGCTCTTGTACTCAAGGCTATCTTCTACCGCTCTAGTTCTGTCTTTTTTGGTGTTTTGTTGTTGTTGTTGGTTATGAGGCTTGAACTCTGGGCCTAGCCGCTGTTCTTGAGCTCGTCAGCTCAAGGCTAGCACTCTACCACTTGATCCACAGCACCACTTCCTGTTTTCTGGTGGTTAATTGGAGATAAGCGTCTTATGGACTTTTCTGTCCTGGCTGGCTTTGAACTGCAATCTCAGATCTCAACCTCCTGAGTGGCTAAGATCATAATAGGTATGAGCCACTGGTGCCTGGCTGCAGCTGTTATTTTGGGATGAAGGTACAACATTTGTCCCTAAATCAGGACACATGAATCTGTTAGTATAGTGAATCTTGTATGTAAAATACATGCATACGTTAGATAGCTCACATGAAGGGATCTCTAAAATTTACCTCATCGGGTTTTCTTTTCTCATGAAATTGACTTGGGACACTGAAGATGGCTTTTATTGTTTCTGATGTCAGCACATGTTCTCTTTTTACAATAAATTTGTGACCATCAGAAGATACTCATTTGACCAAACACATGGCATCTGGTCCTTCATAGCCACCATAGTTTTTCTTCTATGTCCAGTTATTTATTTTTTTATTTAGGTGGTACTGGGATTGGCACTCAGGGCCTTGTGGTAACCAGGCAGGCGCTTTTACCACCAGTCCTATTGTTGTGTGGTAGATCCAGTTGTGTGAACAGAAGCCACCACTTAAAAGGTCGAACTTGGAGTCTTTATTGGAACATTAGCGGGTGGCAGGGGGACTCCAGTCACAAAGCCTTACTGCCCTGAATACAGCTAACACATGTTGTTCGTTTATGTGGCCCAAAACCACACAAGGTGCATGGAATTCATCTTAAAGTAGAAAGCAAATCAGGTGTCAACACAATCAAATAAAAAAAAAAAACCAGTGAGTACTCAAATCTAACAAAGATGTAAAATATAAACCAAAACAAATCAAATGGGGACACAATCAAAGGAAATCAAGAACCAATCATCTGAGCTCGAGAGTAAGACTTTTCTGGCACCAACTCAAAACACATTTATAAACTAAAGAATGTTCTCTGTCATTAAGGCTGTTTGCTTAGACTTAGTCTCCTTACTTTACTATGTCTGTTTTTTTTTTTAAGACATTTGTTTTTATTTCATTAGCCATTCTTACTGTTATATTGGGCTCACTGTTTAGACTTCTGCATATAAGTATCTTTGTATTGTTGGTCTGTCTTTGTCCAGCTTTGGAATGACTATAATACTGGCTTCATAGAATGAGTATGATCACATTCTATCCCTTTCTATTTCATGTAAAAATTTGAAGTATATTGGTTTTTAAAAATCTTACAGAATTTTAAGGGTGAATCTGTTTAGACCAGAGATTTGTTGTGAGAATTTTTCTCATACTTCATTTATTTTTCTGTTCAAGCGGTTTATTTCTTCTTGGTTTAATTTTGGTTATGACTAGAAATTAGTCCATATCTTCTAGATTTTCCAGCTTGTTTGATTGATCCTCTCTCTGGATTTCATGGGTATTTGTTGTGATACACTCTTAGTTTTGTTAGTTTGGGTTTATTGCCTCCTCTTTTTAGTCAGATTAGCTAGGAGTTTTCTTTTTCAATGAACCAACTTTAAAAATATTAGCATACATTAATTGTGTAAGGGGGGTTAAACTGTTGTGAGATTTCTATATAAGTAAACAAGTGAATTCCTGTAACCTTATCTCTTGTACTAGTGTACTCCATCCCAATTCTCCTGAAAAAAGTTTCAGCAGGTTTTATTGTTGTAGTTTTAGATAGACATAAACCACCTTAACTGTATTCATCCTCATTCACCCTCCTCGTTAGGCCTTCCCCTTCCACTTTACGTCTGAGCCTGGTTCAGTTCCTTCCTTTTTTTCCCCTGTAGTATATATATCCTCAAAGGATTTCACTATTGTATTTCAGAGTGCACGTAATTATATTTTGCTCAGAATGATTTTTCCTGATTGTTTTCTCCCGTCGTTTCCCACTTCTCCATTGATGGATAGCTTTCTTTGAAGTTCAAAAGAACTTTAAAAAATTTACTGTATTGTTATCATAGAGGGGATATACAGAGGAGTTACATTTACATGAGTCAGGTGGTAAGTACATTTCCTTTTGTACAGTGTCATCAATTCCCTCAGTTCTTTCCCATTCCCTCCCTCCATCTCCACCCGTGAGTTGTATGGTTCACTTTCATCAATGTCTAGTACACTCCACTGCTACACTTTCTCACTTTTTCCTTGACTTCTGCCCCCTTCCACTCCCACACATATGCATGTGAATATACCATATATAAGGTAAAGAATACAGAATCATCAGAAGAGGAAAAAACAGTCTTTTGTTTCCATGTCTTAGGAGTTTGTTTCAGAATATGTATTATTTTATGTAAATATGAAGAGGCACTTCATGTTTGTGATTCTCTCCTAAGATTACCCTCTATTGGTCTTAATTGTATGTGACTATCTAGAATCCTGTGTAATTTATCCTATCACAGTGCATTTTAGATCTAACTTCCACATATCAGAGAGAACATGCACCATTTGTCTCTCTGATCTTGGCTTCCTCACCTAACATGGTTTGCTCTAGATCAATCCATTTCCCTTCAAATGACATTATTCTTTCTAATGGTTGTATAAAATTCTGTTGTATATAGGTACCACATTTTTTGGACCTACTAATCTATTGTGGGACATCTGAGCCGGTTCCTTATCCAGGCATCTGGTTAAACCCTTTGTTTTTTGTTATGGGTGCTCATAGCTGTGAAGTTTTCTTCTGGTACTGCATTAGCAATATCTCACAGATTCTGGTAGGTTGTGCTTTCATTTCTGTTAGATTTTTTTAGGAACTTCACTTTTCTCCCAAATTGCTTCAGTGTCCCATTGGCTGCTCAACAATCTGTAGTTCAGTTTCCATGTGTTTGAATTTTTTTTCTGTAGTTTCTTTTCTGATAGAGTAACTGGACGTGATTTCTTTTCTTTTCTTTTTGTCGGTTGTGGGAATTGAACTCAAGGCCTTAGCACTGTCCCTGAGCTCTTTTGCTCAAGGCTACTGCTCTACCACTATGTATGAGCCACAGCTCCACTTTGGGTTTTCTGTTGTGGTTAACTGGAGATAAGAGTCTCATGGACTTTCCAGCCTGGGCTGGCTTTGAACTGAAATCCTGAGATCTCAGTCTCCTGCATAGCTAGGATTTTTTTTTTTTTTTTTTTTTTTTAATGATCTGTGTTACTGTGCTGGGCTCTGTCAGTGCTTGTAAGTCCAGCAGTATTGGCTTAGTGAGCTTGGGTGTGGCATATTTTATTTGTGTACGTTAGTGGTTACTGCCTCTTGGTGGATTGTTACCTTTATTAATATGAAGTGACCTTTATTCTGACTAATTTTTATTTAAACTCTGTTTTAGCAGAAATTGTATAACCACTCCTGCTTGCTTTCCAGGTTGATTAGCTTGGAAAAATCTTTCATCTTTTTGTCCTAAAACTGTGTTTGTATTTTTGAGTGAGATTTGCTTCTTGTAGGAAATAAATGGTTGGACTTTTGTTTTTAATTCAGCTTGTGATTCATCTGAATCTTTTGACTAAAGAGTGTAGACCATTGATGCTTACTAAACCATTATTAATATTGAGAGGTACATTTTGTTTCTGTAGTGCTTCTTTCCTATTCCTTCTTTGCTAATCTCATGTAGTAGGTCTTATTATTTCCTTTATGTCTTCTGTTTTCATTTGTATTCCTCTTCAGGGTATGGAATTCCATCTTCTGTGCTAGTTAAGTCATCACGAATTCCTTTGTTTTTTTTTGCCTGGTTCTGGGGCTTGAACTCCGGGCTTGAACTCAGGCCTTGGGCGCTGTTCCTGAGCTTCTTTGGCTTAAGGCTAGTGTGCTCCCACTTGAGCCGTAGCTCCACTTCTGGCTTTTTGTGAGTAGTTTATTGGAGATAAGAGTCTCAACAGACTTTTTTGCCCAGGTTGGCTTTGAACCGTGATCCTCAGATCTCAACCTCCTGAGTAGTTAGGACTTTCAGAGGTGAGCCACCAGGGCCTGTTCCTGATACTTACTTTTTTTTTTTTTTTTTTTTTGCCAGTCCTGGGCCTTGGACTCAGGGCCTGAGCACTGTCCCTGGCTTCTTGCCGCTCAAGGCTAGCACTCTGCCACTTGAGCCACAGCACCGCTTCTGGCCGTTTTCTGTATATGTGGTGCTGGGGAATCGAACCTAGGGCCTCGTGTATCCGAGGCAGGCACTCTTGCCGCTAGGCTATATCCCCAGCCCTGATACTTACTTTTAAAAAAAGCAATTTTTATTACTACGGTGGTGTAGCATAGTGGTTACCATTTCGTGAGTCAGGTAATGAGTACGTTTCCTTTTTCAGACAATGTCATCCTTTCCTTGGCTTTTCCCCAGTTACCCCCTCCATCTCTGTCCACAAGTTACGTAGTTAGTTCATTTTCTATGTAGTGTATACTGAATAGCATGCTTGCATTTGTTCACCCTTCCTCCCTCCTCTTTTGTGCGCCCCTTTGCTCCCCTTCCAAACAGAAAGTACCCCAAACAAAACTAAACATCACCACCACCAATAATACTTTTGAATGTGTCCATTATATTAGCAAAACTTTAAATTGAGTTTTTGAGTTGAGTTTTTCTTAATTTCCAGAATTTACGTAGAGTTCTTTCCAGGATTTCTATGTCAGTAATACAAGACCTGCTACCCTACTGAAGACACTTGATCCTGTCACCTGTTAACTCAGGGAGAGGAAGCTTAGAGTTTTTGGGAATCAGCTATATTTTTGGTGTTCTGTCTTGTTGCTTCTCCTTGTGTTGCCATTGGGATTTCCTGTATGGTTCACCCATACTTGATTATGTTTTGTCCCCCTGGGATTCCGTGATCGTTTCTGTAAGTGTAACCTGTAACAGTGGGGTTGCCACACAAGACATGGATCTTTGTTTGCTTGAGCTCGTGCTACCAGCAAGCTTGGGATATCACTGGAATTTAAATCACGGTGTCATTTTCTCTAATTTCCTTAGCCACTCTTCTTGCTAAGAAACAGTTGCAGTGGTAGTATTGTGTTATAAATTTAAAATGGTGACACTTGAGATGTAATGTGGTTTGGTACTTGAATTTTTGTTTCTACATGTATTGCTTTGTGGACAGTTTTCCCCAGATTTTTGTGCTAGTATATACTCCCAGCAGTATATTTGAGAATTCCATCTGCTCTACATATGTAGTCAAAAGCATTGGATGGTTGATGTTTCAAGTTGAGTTGTTAACCAGTTGCTATGGAAACCCTGGTATGAACTCCCAGAGTATTGTTTTTCATTTTAAGTAGTAGACATATTGTGGCATTGATCCTATTATTATTGCACTTTTCACTTTGTTTCTTTTGGGAGGAGAAGATCAAAAGCAGTTCAAAAGATTTTTTACTTAACCCTGAAGAACATGCAGAGTCGTACCAGAGTTATGGGCACAGTGGCTGACAACTACTTTTCCTCTGGTGACAGTTGTGTTTCATTTGTGTTGTCTGGCATGCTTCCTACTTTCTTGGTGGAATCTTACGTCGCATATTATAGCTCATGTAACAGGGGAATTCTGTGGGGGCAGAGGTAAGTACAAAAGTCTCTGTAAATGTTTGCTCACCTGGACTCAGATAGGACTATAGGTAAGTTTTTATTTCCAGTATTTATGATGATGACAGTGATTCTCTGTCCAGTTAAATCACCATTGGCTGGGAGATGATACTGAAGCCCTGGCATCTGTCAGCACACCCTAGAGCGCTTTCCTTCCAGCTGTTATTCCATCACAAAAAGGTTACCTGTCAGCCTCCTCCTCGAGCAAAAGCTTGCTTTTATCAGGAACAGATAAATTTTGAATTTCTGAAATTTATTTGGAAGGAGAGGGAGGAAGTGGTTAGTTTTAATCAAAGGCATTTTTCTCCATTTGAAATAGGTATCTTTCAAAATTAGCAGGAATTATATATATATATAGTGTTATATAATGGCTTAGGGGACTTTGAAGAGAAAAGGAATATAAAACCCTCTTGGTTTAGAGGACATGGACAGTATTAAGGATGGGGCAGTCAGAAGCTTACAAGTTGATGAAACCAGATTGTGTATTTATGACTACACTTATATTCTTTCCATCAGGCACCTGCCTAACTCTTTAGTTTTTTGGGTTCTGAAGCTAAACAAAGACTTTTTTTTTTTGAACCTTGAAACAGACCCAGACATGCATAGCAATACATTTCTTTGCCCTCATAGTAAGTGTATTTCTAAGCACAGAAATGAGTTTTAGTAAAAAGGCTATTTCCTCTTCCAAGGACTGTTAGGCTGTTTGTTGCATCCAAGAGTTTTTAGGCCTGTGAGTGGGCGAGTTAGGCATGCTCTGGCAAGCAACCTAATGGGTAGGCCCAGGGTGGCCAGCTGCTAATCTCACCTGAGTGCTGTCTGGGGCAGTGCCCCCCTCCTCTGTTTGATGTTACTAGCTGGCTGTGTTGGGCTCAGATCAGCATGAGGAGGCTTGAAGGCCTGCACTGCCGGTGTAGGTCTTATGCAGGAGAAGGCTGGTAGGCTCAGCCAGGTCTTAGTACTGGCTTTGAGTAAATAGCATGTTGTTACCATAGCTGCTGTCTGGGCTTCTAAGGGTGGGGGGCTGTACAAGGGTGTGTTTTCACATGCCAAGAAGTCTGAGTCAGTGTGCAAGTACTGTAGGCAGCTGGGAATGGCAGCTGTGGACAGAAAGAAATCTTAGTAATGAGGTTGAAGAGCAGAAAAACATAGTTCTAAAATTTAAAATATAAAACTAATTTTAACAGATTTTCAGATAATTTGCAGATAAGACAGCATAGAAAACGGTTAAATAACACACATGAAAATAAAGTAAAAACAATATATTGGTAGAAATGCCCTGCTTCTGTGTGAAAAAAATATGTTATTCTTAAATACCACTTACATGGTACAAAAAAAGTACATGTGGGAAAATCCTCTGCCTTTTCTGTTTCCTCCTAAGAGAAGGCACCTATGGTAGACTCATGAGAAGCACGGACTTCTCTCCCCTCCCCTTTCCCTCCCTCCCTCCCTCCCTCGTACTAGGGCTTGAACTAAGGGCCCGGGTGCTCTCTCTCTGTTCTTGTTGATGAAGGTTCGTGTTCTACCATGTGAGCTGTAGCTTTACTTCTGGCTTTTTGGTAAGTTGGAGATCAGCGTCTGTATTTTTCCTGTCCAGGAACTGCAGTCCCCAAATCACAGCCTGCTGAGTAGCTAGGACTACAGGTGGGAGCCACTAGCATGGGGCCGAGAAGCACTAACTTATAATGAAAGATGTCACTTGCCCAGAGTAAGTGGAGCCTTACACCGACGAGAAGGGTACAATAAATAATACAGAGTTTTTATTATATCATAAGCAGGACCAAGAAAGAAATATTCTGAGTAAGTGGAAGAGGCTATGAATGGAACATTGTGGTTCCTTTTGCTCCCCATCCCTGCTCCTGCCCCTGCTCTATTTGCACACTAGCCTGTGCCCAGATAGAAAAAAGTAGAGAAACTGCTTTTTTTTTTTTGTGCAGTTCTTTTTGTGCCAGATGCTAAGGGAACTAGCACATGTGCACACAGAAACATTGCACATGAACTCTGAGACCACAGTGGGAAAGGTCACAAGTTGAGGTAAATTCTATCCTCGCTTTTCTAAAGGGAGGACAGACAGCTGCTATGTCCTGTAAGCTGGCCAGTGTGACTTTGCTTCCAGGTAGAGTGCTAAAGAGCCCGGTTAAACATTATGGATGTTTAGGAGGCAGAAGAACTTACAAGACACAGGTATCATTTCAGGCATACATACTCAATTTTGAAAAGACTTCTAGATAGGACAGCAGAATTTGTTGGAACTCTGTTATTTTACCTGGACCTGCCTCAGAATCACTGGGGGTTTGTTTCAGAGCCAGATATAAAGAGCTGCCACGAGTTCCCCTCCCTCCCTCCCTCCCCTTCACCCCCCCTTTTCTTTCCCAGACCTGGGGCTTGGACTCAGGGCCTGAGCACTGTCCCTGGCTTCTTTGTGCTTAAGGCTAGCACTCTACCACCTGAGCCACAGCGCCACTTCTGGCTTGTTGTGTTTATGTTCCACTGAGGAATCGAACCCAGGGCTTCATGCATATATAAGACAAGCACTCTACCGCTAAGCCATATTCCCAGCATCAAAGAATTCACATTTCAAATGTGTCTTTTACAGTTTTTTAAAAAATTGTCATTATAAAGATGATGTTCAGCCAGGTGCTCATGACTCAGGCCTGTAATCCTAGCTACTCCAGAGGCTGAGATCTGAGGATCATGGTTCAAAGCCAGCCTGGGCAGAAAACCCCTGAGACTCTTACCTCCAATTAACTACCAGAAAACCAGACATGGTGCTGTGGCTCAAGTGGTAGAGTGCTAGCCTTGAGCTGAAGAGCTCGGAGTTCAAGGCCCAGAGTTCAAGAAGCCCCATGACCCACCAGTAAAAAGGTGATGTACAGAGGAGTTACAGGTAGAGAATACATTTCTGTTTTGGACAGTGTCACGCCCTTCCCTCACTCTCTCCCAGTTTTCTAATGTGTTCTTGTGACACAAGCATTGCTGTCTAGAGAACTACCTCTAGAGTGGTTAATGTTATGGGACTTTGGGAAGATGTAAATTTTGGGGAAAAATACATGTTGGTTAGAAAATATTGATGAAGCTGAATACCATTTTTTCTTTCAAATTTTTATTATCAAACTGATTTACAGAGAGGTTACAGTTTCATACGTTAGGCATTGGATACATTACTTGTACTGTTTGTTACCTTGTCCCTCATACCCCCTCCCCCCTCCCCCTTTCCCTTTCCCCCCATGAGGTGTTTAGTTCACTTACACCAAACAGTTTTGCAAGTATTGCTTTTGTAGTTGTTTGTCTTTTTTTTACCCTGTGTCTCTCAATTTTGAAAAATTTGAACAAATTTGAACAGTGCAGCAATGAACATGGATGTGCAGCTGTCCTTGTCATATCTTGGTTCTAGTATTTGAATATTAAAGATATATTTTATAATGATACAATAGTGATGCATTAAAAAGCTGGGAATGTGG
The DNA here is from genome assembly GCF_023159225.1 of Perognathus longimembris pacificus. Taxonomy (NCBI): domain Eukaryota; kingdom Metazoa; phylum Chordata; class Mammalia; order Rodentia; family Heteromyidae; genus Perognathus; species Perognathus longimembris. Next base: position 17,139,281 of record NC_063178.1, read on the forward strand.
CATTAACTGTACATATTTAAGCTGATACTTGGTGATTGGACTAGTCTGGAAAGTCTGGGATGGTTTTATATGTAAGCAGCACAATGTCCTTACCCAGTTATAGTAACAAACCTTTACTTCTCATTCATGCTACATGATAACAGCAAGTAGGCTGTTGGTCATACATTTAGCTCCTGGTGTTTTTATTCAGGACCCAGAGAAGGAGTAATTCTTATTGGGTTCTGGACATGTTATTATCGTGGGGTGGGCATGAGTGTAGAAGAGGCTGACTAAATATGCAGGCCCTGAGGGATTGGGAGGATGTCATGTTTCTTCCATCTCATTGGCCAAACATGTCATGTGGTTAAAGGCAGCCAGGTGGAGAAGTGAACACTCACAGCCTATGACAGGGTAGTAGTTAGAACCCTGGTGTAGGGAACAGGGAGATATTTGGTTGGGAACAGTAATCCAATTTATGATAGACAGTGATTCACTTAACATGAATTGATTGTCTACAAGAATCAAGTTTTCCTAAGGCATGGAGGATTCAGTGATCAATAAGAGGAGCTCAGTCCAGAAGGCAGAAGGAGTTACGATTAAATAAGTTGCTATGCAACATGATAAATATAAAAACAGCAATATTTCCAAGAACAGAGGCAGGGGAGCTTTAGTCCCCGAGGAGTTGACATTCAGTCTTGGTTTTCAGGGGAATGGTTGAACTAGCCGGGAGTGGGTGTCTGTCAAATACCACCTTAGTCCAGTTAAACTAAGGGCTTAGCATGTGACTGTGACTGACCATTAGAACATTTGGAGTTTCCTAAGGAAAGAACCCTCCAGTTGTGCTGGGCTGTGAAATGGGGCAGAGACTGAAAGAACCTATTTGTCAGGACTGAACTGAGAAGTGATGGGATGTAGAGATCAGGAGTTAGGATAGTTAGAAGGCACATGACTTCATAAAGGGGAGAGGCAGAGCCAGTGAAGGTTGAACTTGAGTTTGTCAGCTCTCTTCTGCTGTTAAGCTTCTCAGAAGGTAGAATTACAGATACTCTTTTATCCCGATAATTTCTAGTGTTTAAACACATTAAAAACATTAGTTGGTTTTATTTATCACCTTAAAACAACAAGCACATTATATCACAGTTTTGGTGGGGCATGGGTAGAGTTCTGACATAGTTGGGTTCCTTGCCTGCTGTACAGTCTCTCCAAAGTCTGCAAATAAGGTGCCAGCTGTGGTGAAGACTTGCCTGGGGAAGAAATGTTGTCTGTGCCATTTTCTGTTGATTAGAATCAAGTTTCAGGTCCCATTCACGGTCCAGAGACAGGATTACCTAAAAACACGAATAGCAAAAGGGAGAATCGGAGTGGCAGTCTACTTCAAAATAGAATTTTGAGACGTTTGCATCATAGCTTCTACTCCATGGTACAAGGCAGTGATTTAGTTCACCAGCAGCAGTAGAGGTTGTAAGAGTAAAATCAACATGTGAACTGAACTTTTAAATGATACCTCCAGGATATCCATATGCTAAAGAGGATTAGAGTTAAAGTAGTCTGATCGATCGGAAATGAGGTGATTGTCAACACAGCTGGTTTTTGAGTAGCTGAGCTGAAGAGCCAAAATCTGATTGCAACCATGCCTTGACACTGACAGTTCTGTGAAGGATTCCGTCTGGTGTAGAGGACAAGAAAAAAGACCAAGAGATAACCAACTCAAGCACCACTAAGAAGTCAGATCTGTTGACTTCTCTTCTCCCCAAAGATACCTGGGTAGGAGGTACCTAGGGAGTATGGAGGCCCAGAGGAATCAGCCTCCTGTCTGCATCCAGATAACATTGTTGGAGCTCCTTCCTGTCAAGTCTTTAAAATGTGGGAGAGGGTTAAGTCATCCTGTGGGCCAGTCAAGTAGCAATGCCACCTTTGACTATGTCACTCTACAAACAGTTGCTTTTTCAGTATTGGGATTTTAATTCAGGGCTTTGGGTTTTCTAGGAAGACACTCTACCACTTGAGCCCTAACATGATTCTTTTTTGCTTTAGTTACTTTTCAGATAAGATCTCATGATTGTGCCAGAGGCCAGCCTAGAGCAGTGATTCCTACTGTGCTCTGTGTACACGGCATGACAGATGTGTGCCACGACACCTGGCTTGTTTTGGTTAGATGAGACCGGACTAATTTTTTGTGCTGATTTTACTTTATTTTTATTTTGCCCGTCCTAGGCCTAGGTGCTATCCCTGAGCCTCATTGTGCTCAAGGCTAGTTAGTGCTCTACCACTTGAGCCACAGCTCCGCTTCCTGCTTTTTCTGAGTCTGCCCAGACTGGCTTCGAACCATGATTCTCAGATCTCAGCCTTCTGAGCAGCTAGGATTACAGGCATGAGCCACTGGTGCCTGGCTTTGTGCTGGTCTTAAACTGTAATCATCTTGATCTTGAGCTGAGCAGTTGGAATTGTGGTGGCCTCAAAAAAGACTTCTTCTCTTGATAAGAAGTGTGTTGACGAATTGAATGTCTGGAAGAAATGGTTGCTTTTCCCCCTACAGTCCTTTAGAGAAAAGCCTTAAGCAATCTTTTTGATAGGTGATTTTTTTTTTTCCATTCCATCGTGACCTTTATTCCTTCCTGAAAAAATTGTGGCTCTGATGATTGGAATCAGAGCAGCTCTCTTGGCTCCTGAGGCAGAAGCCATGACTTGAGAGAAGAACAAATCGGAGGTGCTTCTACTTCAGGTATTCTTTGTCATCTGTCATAGACTACTGTACCTACATTTATATCAAAGAGGATGTAATTTCCATCCTGGTTAAGCCATTGTTACGGGGCGGGGGGTTTGGACCATTTTGGATTTCTGTCACTTGTAGATGAAATTAAACTAGTCTGATATTACAGATGGCATAACCTTAATTTAAAAATAGGCATGGCTCTGAAATCTAAAACTTTTTACCATATCAACTTAGTGAGTCTTGACAGTAACACTAGTTAAGGAAACTTCAGAAGAGGTAACAGCACTGTTGATAGCTGATTTTTAAAAGGAAGGAAAAAAGTTGGCATTTGTATCAGGTCTGTCAGGCATGCCTTGGTGTCATGCTTTGGTGTGCTACTCAGGTGTCATTGCTTGAGGCTTTGAGCATTTCTGTGGTTCTTGGCCACCCACCACCTACGTTAATGAAGCTGTGGCTTTTACAGACGTTATAATATTCTACTTAAAACAGTAATCCTTTAGGTTGTGAAGAAATAAGAATATCATTTGGGGGATGTGTCATAAGGAAAGTTATTGATTTGGAGAGACATTAAGCCACATGGCTAAATAATTCTCAATTTTCCAGATTGGACTGTAATAGTTTCACCCAAGAGTATTATTGAAGATACCCCAGAACAAGGCCTGGGTTCATTGTTGTCTACGGGACTTTTCATTATGTAAGGATGTGTAGCAGTGCTTTGCTTGGTTACTATTGTACTATTTCAAACATGAACAGTTCTTAATGAATGGGTTAGAATGGAGGTACAGCTGCTGGGAAGGCTTTGAATCACTTGCTTACAGTAGACTTGTGTCCTGAAGATCAAATTGCAGCTATGACTCTGTGTGACTTATGGAAGAAAAAGGAAATTCGGGGCAGCAGCATGTTCCAGATCTCTTGTTTTTTTCTAGTCAGTGTAATCATTAGTGCTAGCTTCTGCAACCATTAACATTCCAAGTTGTCAGGTCTCAACACAACACATTTACTTCTTGCCGAAACAATCATATGAAGGGTAGGTGGCCCTCATTCATCTCATGGCAACTTTTTCCAGGGTCATTTCAAACAGAAGGGAGATGACATGGCCTGCTTATCTGCCTTACTGAGAAGTGAGTCACATAACTGATCCTTTTGATCTGAACCAGTGACATGGCCTGGCCTAATTTTGAGCGACTAGAGTATATGTGGGGAAACACCTGGAATGTGTGTCTTTGTTAAACCTTGCAGTGTTTTGATGGCTCAAAGGCTGTCCTCTGGAGGAACTATGTTAGAATTGTCTTGGTGGATGGTCATAGTGGTAATCTAATTCTGCAGAGCCTTTCAAGGGCCACAGAATGAACTGATTTTGTAGATGGCAAGCAGAATGGCTTAGAGCTTGCGTTCTGCCACATACGGAGTGTCTGGGCAAGCAGTTTAACTTGTCTGCTCTAGTTAATGAAGTCACTAACAGAATAGCACCGTTGACAACATGAAATTTTGATGTCTGTAGCTTAGGGGGAAAGCAAAATTTGCTGATGGACAGTTTCAGTTAAAATGTTTAAAAAGTGTTTTTCTTTACTGAAAAGTTAAGTGTTACAAATGCTGAACATTTTATAGAAATTTTTGCTTGTGCTACTCTTTCTTGGTTTCTCTTCAGTATTTTAAGGGAACCAGACCTGTGTTCTTCAATTGTGTTGAAACCAGTAATTAAAAAAGTATTTGGTATTAAATTATGCACATTGTATACAGTCCAAAAGTGGAATACATTTGAAAGGCCCTCCAATGAGAGCTGAAAACATAATACAATGAAAATTTAAAAAAAATCAGGGTTTAATGACGTATTTAACCAATATAGTTAGGATTGATTTTATTATTGCAAGTATTAGAAGTATTTGCAAGTATTTGTTCATTTTGTAGGATTCTGTAGAACATAGCCAACATTTTAGACTTTATAGTGAATTAGGTCTGGCCATTACAATTTCAGATTGAAATTAAAGATCTGTGAGATACAATCTTTTTTCATTGTTCCTTAGAAAAATCATAAAGCTCATGAACATGAGCATGTCATTGTTGTGTATGGGGTGAATGAGTGTCAATTTGTTTTTAACTCTTGCTTAACCAAGAGTTGATTGGCTGTGCTCCAGAGAGTTGTACCAGTTTTTACTACAAGACTCTTGTGATCAACACGTTTTCCTTGTGTGTCATTGACAGAGCAAGAAGAATGATGAGGGAAGCTACTAGGAATGGTTTGCCTCTCTAGCAGTCCTTTCTCTTTGTTCATCAGTAGTTTCCAGAAAGCCTTCAGCAGGTTGTTGTGTGACACATTCAGCTAATACCATTTCCAGGCAGTCTAAAAAAGCTCTAATCCAATGGCTTGTTGGAGTATGTCTTCTTTAGGAGAAATCATCAGTGGAGCTTGAGGCTGAAGCTATTAAGTGTAAAGTGGAATTTGTGCTGCAAGTAGAAATGGAATCATTCGCTCAGTTTTAGTGAAAAGCTGAGATAATGCCACAGAACTGCTAAATGCTCTTTATATATTAGGGCTTGTGAACGTCCAAGACAGGGAGCAGTAAAATGGGAACCTTCCCTTTGTGGCCTAGGTGGTATTTATGAGCTTGGCCACAGTGATGTGTATTTTGTATCTGCCTGTATGTGGGAATGGAGGAATGCAGAGGCATAGAAATTATTCTGCTCTGCTCATTGCATCTTTTCAAGGAAGTCTCTCTTCCACTAGAAGTGAGAAACTTGAAAAAACAACAAGAGAAACATGACTTTGTTTGAGCCTGCAGGGAAATAGATCAATTTTCATATATCAAGCACCCAAAGCCAGCAGATAACTGATTTGATCTGGGAAGTGTAAATCAGGAGTTCCTGGGTTCACTTCCTAAAACCCCCCAAAATAAACAAGAACCCAATCCTTCCCCCACCCCCCTCAAATCCTGTTTTGGCTACCAGATATTTTACATACATTGAGGAATGGTGTGTGTGGTCATAGTCCTTCATAGAAGTGATAAAAAATGGGAAAAGGGATAACTATGTATGCCATTGGAACTAAGAGAAGAGAGCCTGAGGTTGGTGTGGGGACAGTGGTTCTGAGTGCAGATTCCAAGTCCCCGCTTTCAGTCCTCATTAGACAAAGGCCATTTCCAGTCAGGCCTCTGCCAATGGCACCATGGTACAGCTCAGACACACATAGGAAGTTTATTTCATCCTGCTACGTTTCTTTTATAGAACAGTGATAATATAACATTTAAATGATAATGTGCTTGTGAGCCAATGCATGTATGTAGGATAATGTTTTGCTGTGCTTGTGAGTGTTCAGTTGTATTATCACTGTTATTGGGAAATTCTTGAAGAAAATTTAGCAAATACTAGGCTGAAGTAATAACAAGTTGAGGTTTTTGTGAAGCACCTCTCATGTGATATGCTGTTAAGGAATAATTTAGACCTTATCCTATAAGTACTAAAATTTTTAGGTGAGGAAATGGTGAGATGAAAATGTTTTAGTGAGATTGGAACACTGGTAGAATGGTACAGATTGGATGTGAGGTAGAAGGAGAATCATGGCAGAAAACTGTTTGGAATAATTAGTACATATGTGATTGTGGGTGTGTTTTTGGATTGGCACCAAAGGGAACAACAAAGAGCTGGATTTCACTAGAACTCGCCTCCATTTTCCCCTGCCAGTGGAGAGTTTTGAAAATGCTAAACTATAAATTGTCTGAATGATTGAGAGGTATTTTTGAAATTATGCAAAACTAAACTTCCATAGAAATACAACTTATTTTTGTTTCCTCCTTAGTTCTATAAAGTGATCTTTAGTACTTTATCTCCTAAGTCTCTTGCTCTTTCCTTATACATATGTATCTCTCTGTTCATGCAATACTTTGAGATCATGGTTACAATATTGTGACCTTGTTTTACTGAAAGCAGAAAATAGGTTAACAGACTAATTCCTACATAAGTTTTCTAATAAGAAGAAGCAAATGTGGCTATGCTATTATATTTAGTACAGATCAGCATAATTTGTACTCTTTTGGTGCTGCAAATGATTTGTGTCTTATCTAATTTTATTTTCTCTGTATTGAAAGTTTTGATGACTCCTTACTATTTAATTCTTAATTTGGGTACTGTGTCCTTGCTTGTTTTTCCTGTGATTCCTTTTCTTCTATAAATATAGTAGTAGAAGCATCTTTATGTACAGATTGAATATGCCTAACATGAAAATCCAAAATGAAATGTTTCAAACATATGAGCACATCTAATTCTGAAATTAGATGTGTGTAACAAGAAAAGTCTATGCAAAAATTTCCAACTAAAAATTTAAAATATGAAATTCTTCTAGTCTCAACTATTTCATATAAATGATAGTGAAATAACTTCATTTTCATTTTATAAAGAAATATGTTTCCTGCATGTTATGTTTGCACATAGGAGTATGTAGTATTGCATAGGGTATGACGTGCTTCACTTCATGGCCAGAAGAAAGCTTAAACTCTTGGAGCTGTGTGCCTTAGCAGGGTAGTTTGGGGAATCTGACCCAGTGGTTCTTGTGGAGTTAGTTCTGGAAACAGCATCCTGGATAGTCTCAGTCTTCCTCACTGCCATTCTTGTTCTGTGCGTAGAGAGGCTGCTATGCTATTTTTATGCCTCTGACATGACACAGGGCTTTTTGGTGAGCTCACAGTGATTCTTCCTGTATGTCTTTAATTTGAGGTTGGTGTGCCGGTCCACTCACTGTGCTGGGGCTTCTGCTCAGTGGAGTGTCAGGATTACCCGGCCCAGTCCTTGAAGAGCGCTGATGAAAATCATTTTACCTCAGAGTTTTTGGAAATAAAAGGTCTCATTTAAAAGATAGTGACTTCTTTAAAAAAATTTTTAAGTTGCAGGAACAGATGCTTTGTTTAGCAGTTTCCCCCCTCACCTCACACTTACATTGCCTGTGGATGGAGACCAAGTTTTAACTGCTAATTCACAGTCTAATCTGAAATTTAATTTCAAAATCAAATTCTAGTTTCCAACTGTCTGAGGTGAAAAAACATGTGCCTTCATATACCAAATCAAAGCATTTGAAGACACATTTGGTAAGTCATGGCTAAGTATAACTTTGCATATTTTTAGTTCTAAATAATGCAGCCAGCTGTGGATAGGCTGTCATGGTACTGAAGTTAGCTAAGAGTTGACAACTACCTAGACTCCATTAGTCTAGTGCCTGTAAATAATCTTTCTAAGCAGAGCTACTTACTCTCATTCAGGATGCCATTCCTGACAGTTTATTCTATTTGTTTACCATTACTTCTGTTACTTTTCTGTTTCTGTCCTCATGCATCTGAAAACCGAATTAAGTCACTCTATTTTTTAGATTTTTTTTGTCATGGTAAACAGTTAAAATCATTTCTGTAGGTCAAGAACTGTTCTGGGAATAAAATCTAGAGCCTCATGGCATGCTAGGCAAGAATTCTATCACTGAGTACTTGGGTGAATTTTAATGCAGACCTTATTAAAAAAACATACCTTAAGATAGATACTGATATTATCCCCATTTTGCAAATGGGAAATCAAAGTAGAGAGTGGAAAAGTAACCAGGTGCAAATCTGGATGTAAATGTAAACAGCTTAGACAACTTGGGTTCAGAGCCTGTTCTCTTTTTTTTTTTTTTTTGGCCAGTCCTGGGCCTTGGACTCAGGGCCTGAGCACCATCCCTGGCTTCTTCCCGCTCAAGGCTAGCAACTCTGCCACCTGAGCCACAGCGCCCCTTCTGGCCGTTTTCCATATATGTGGTGCTGGGGAATTGAACCGAGAGCTTCATGTGTAGGAGGCAAGCACTCTTGCCACTAGGCTATATTCCCAGCCTCAGAGCCTGTTCTCTTAAACATAGTGCTATGTTTCTTTCTAGTTAGTGGTACCTCAGCTCTCTGGAATCTTCTTCAAATCTGAGTTGCTTCCAGGATAAGCTAGCTCTTTCATATGAAAGATCCAATTTTATATAAGCAGATGTTTGTCTTACAACAACAACAGGTTTAAAATCAGATGTTGAGTCCTTGTTTGATATCATTCTGACCTTAGCTCCCTTGTGATATGAGTTCACTCACAGGCATTGACAAGATTAAATCTAAGTAGCAAGGTACTTGGCACATAAAGGTGTTTAGAAAATGGCAGGTATTATGCTTATAATTTAAAAAGTCAAGAACTGTAATTAACTTTAAAGATGTGCTGGTGTGTGCTTACATTTAGTCAGCTCATTTATAATTAATGGACCATGAAGAAAGGCTTCCTTTATTAGTCACCTAGGGAGAAAGCAAGGATCTATTTTTATTTTGTTTTAAAACACTAGTCTTTCCACAAGCTAAATGACAAGAGAGAATTTTTGTCATTCAGGAGAAAATATGGAGTTTGGGGGTTTAGCTTAGCAGTAGAGTTGTCACTGAGTCCTGGGTATCAACACTACAAAAATAAAAGATATACAAAACTTTTTTTAACATCTACTTAGGTCATAAGGTATCTTTTGCATGTGTTTTCCCCCTTCTTCTATTTGTAAAAATGACACATTTTATTGTCCAGTTGGAGTAAAGGACCTTATGAAATTTTTCTTAATATCACATTAAAATGGTGTTTGCATTCTTTAATTATAGTCCTTGAAATTAACTTCAAATTTTGTACTAAATAAAGCACAGCCACTGCCATAATTAATGGTACTAAAAAATAGATTGCTTGATTTCTGAATTGTTTTTATGTGCTGAACTATCTATCCATCTCCCTTATTTTCCCCAAATGAGGTAACAGGTCTTCATTGCATGGGGAATCAGCTCAATTTTGTGTAGTCTTCTTTCATTTTTATAAGGATTTGCTGCTGAAAGAAGCTTTTTTAGTGGAGACATGTGCATTTATGGTGTTTATTAAAAATGACAGATTATTTTAGAACACTATAAATTGCATGTTTATTAGGAATGTCTCCCTTGTGTTCATTGGATAAGTGATATCTGATTTCAGTGACTGGCTGAGTCTTTTAGGAGACTCTGGTTAGGAAACTTTAGTCTAAGAAGAACTTTGGCTTATCACAATCCCTGGGTTACTGCTTATAACCAGATTAGGTAAATGATTAAAAATAGCTGAACTCTTTCACAGATGATATCCTTTGAACATTCTCAAATTAGCTTATTCTGAACTCCAGTAAGGCTGCAATTTTCCAAAGTTCACTTATTCTTCACCTAATAGAAATCATACTGTAGTAGAAAGTTTTAGGGAAGAGTCCTTCAGATGTCTGCACCACTTTCAAAGTGGAAATGAGGAAACTGAGGCTAACATGAGGCACAGATAATCTTGTTCTAATCACAAAGTGGCGGAACAGAGAGAATGAGAGCCTGGCTCTGCAGTTAGGTAGCCTGGACTTCCCTCACATCCCTAACCAGCTACTTAAAAAGGACAAGTAGTTTAGATTCCCAAAGTCTCCTTTCCTTATTTATTTGCTAGTAGCACTTAGTAATTCTAGCTTCTTCAGAGCAGGTGCAAGGATTGAATGGGCTAATGGACACAAAGGATTGGGCACTTGTACGTAGCCTAGCATTAAATTCTCAAGTGTTACTTACTACATAAAAAGTGGTAGTAATGAAGTCCCTGAATTTCTACAGTACCTCATAGCGTATAGATTTTCCTCTCATCCTCTCATTTGACCAGCGAGTCTCATGAAATCATGCTAGGAAGGAATGTCTGTATTATTTGCCCAGGGGACACCCAGCTCCCCAGTGTCATGAAGAGAGTCAAGCTTTGTAACTCTGAAGAGAACCACAGTGTATGTTCTAAAATACGCCTATAAAGGTCGCAAAATACAGGCTTTAAACTCAGGTGTTCATTTAGAAAGTCCTTTGAGCTTTGGGGAGAATGTTTGCTTTGAGGTTCAGTTTAGAGAAGTGATTAGTCCATATTATCTTCCAGCTGTAGCAACTTGGGAAATTTTCATTAAAAATATGACTTAGAGAATTAGTTATAAAAACAAAACAAGCCAGTCACTGTTAGAGTAGTGGAGATCAGTAGAATTACCTTTTGAGGCCAGCCTAGGCAAAAACTTCTCGAGACCTCATTTCAACCACTATCTGGGTTTGGTGGCCTGTACCTGTCAACCCAGCTTTGATAGGAAGTAGACAAAGGAGGATTATGGTCCAGTAAGCACCGGGCACAAAGTGAGGCTCCATTAAAAAAAACGATCAGAGCACACCGGTGGCTCACACCTGTAACATCCTAACTTTATGTAGTACTGTACCTAACCAGTACCGTATGAGATTAAAAATTAGGTTTCAAAAAGAAAATTAGGTCTGCTGAATTGCTCCAACTTGACTGAAGCTGTCTTCATGTCCTTTGAACCCGATAATTTCCAGTGTAAGGGAGGAAGCTTTAAGAACAACACTCAGGCTCTGAGTTCAAGCACTGGAAACTGCACCCCCCACCCCCCACAGGTTTCCTGAGCTGTTGGCACCACTGTCTCACATCTTTAATCCCAGCTACTCAGGAGGCTGCGATTCGATCCGAGGATTAAAGTATAAAGATAGACCTGTGAGACTCTTAGCTCCAGTTAACCAGCCCAAAGCCAGAACTGTAGCTCAAGTGATAAGTAGCTCAAGTGATAGAGCTCCAGCATTGGGTGGAAGAAGTTAAGGGACAGCATCCAGGCCCTGAGTTCATGCCTCAGTGCTAGCACACACAAACACTCAAAAATGTTTTCTGATGAGTAACTTCTTGTTTCTTCCTAAGACAAATCCAGGTTTAAAGGTAAATCTTTTAATAACAAGTGTAAGAAGGGCAGGAACCCCAGAAAATTACCTTTGCTCTGTTTCTTTATTGGTTTCTTCATCATATGCAATTGTAAAACAGTAACAAAAGTAGTTGTAAAGGAACATCCAGTTTAGTCCATTTCACACCTGAGAAGACCAGGCTCAGTGGGTCATGGCTTAGACGCCACATGACACAGACTCTGGAATCTTACTTGAGTGAACCTCTTAGTAGGCAGAGATGATGTGGTCTTAGTGTGGTTATTTGTTTATCTTTTGATTTTTGAGACAGGGTTCACCAAAATGGCCTAGGCTGGTTTTGAATCTTTGAGCTCAAGCAGTCCTTATGACTCAGCTTCCCAGGTAGTTGGGATTACATTGCTCATTTTTGATCAAGGCCTTTTTGTATGATCTGTAATCTAAATAAAACCTGACAAAACATGATTAAATATTTTTAATTGGATGAATGTACAATGGCTATGTCCACATGCTCACTTGGGCTTTACTAGTTCAAGTGAGGGTCTGATTTGGCCCAGGAGATGATGATAGGTATCTTGATGTCCCACAGTCCCACCACTTTGGAAGCTGAGGCACAAGAATCACATGAACCTATGGGCCATTTTGGCTACATAGCAAGATCATGTTACAACCCTCCAAGGCTTCAAAAAGGTTATATGAAAACTAAGTATTCCTTCTTGGCCTTTTGGCTAAGATCAAGTGTAGTATCTGTTCTTATCAGTTTAATATCTGATATGTCCTCTATCTGAAGACTATACGTGCTCATGTGCGGGCACACGTGTGTCCACGTACACACTTTTTTTTTTTTTTTGCCATTCCTGGGCCTTGAACTCAGGGCCTGAGCACTGTCCCTGGCTTCTTTTTGCTCAAGGCTAACACTCTACCACTTGAACCACAGCACCACTTCTGGCCTTTTCTGTTTATGTGGTGCTGAGGAATCGAACCCAGAGCTTTGTGCATGCTAGGCAAGCACTCTACCACTAAGCCACATTCCCAGCCCCATCGAAGACACTATATTAAATGGATTTTGGGGCCTCCTTCCACTCCACGCATCTTCCTGGTATTGCAGTATCTCTTGGAACGGTGCACACAAAGGAAAAAAGAAAAAGGAAAACTAAAGTGTAGTTTTCCCCCAATTCTTCCCTTTCTCCTGTTTTAAAGCCTTTTGGAATGGATGAAATAATATTTCCTTTGTACTCTTCGCTTAGCTTTTAAATTTACAATTCCATCAGCCTTATTTTTATTCAATAAAATCACTTTTAAAGATTTCATAAGCCTTTAATACCATGAGATGATCTCATGTTCGTGTAATTATTTGATAGCATATCAGTTGTCAAAAGGTATGGAAAATGATAGTATTTCCAAGTAGAATAATTAAGCTACTATATTAACTATGGATAAAAATATAGAAACACAGATTTTCCAATGTATGATATACATATATATATACATATATATATATATCTTGATTCGGTCTTGAGAAATAGTTATTTTTAAGGGAAATACCTTTTGTCATAGGGATTTGTCTAGGATTGGCAGTATTTCCTTGAACGTGAACTTGAGTGTTCCAAGTCTCGTTAATAATTAGCACTTGTGTGATTGACTGTTAGAGAGGGGGAAAAAGGCTAAAGATTCCTGGGAATTAATTGTCTTTGCTGGAAAATAAACTTATGTTAATTCTTTCTCTTTAGAGTATTACAAAAAAAAGTGACATGTAGCTCTCAGGATGAACAGCACAAGTTGCTAATGGGATTCTGACATGAGCTCTCATTATGGGTTTGGGTTTTTCTTCCACAAAGGCTTTATGTCTAGAAGAGACTGGCCCAGTGCCATGAGTTATTATGTTGTCTCCTTCTGTCTGAAATGGGGATTTGAGTGTAACAGGTTCAGGGGAAACTGATGGCTGTGTAATTTGTCTGTTGTCATGAATTAGTTCTGACCCCCACATTCAGGCAAGGCACAGCTGCAAGGGCTGTTGAGCCTGTTCTCAACTGCAGAGGCTGGCTGTGGCTAAGGCCTTTTGTCCTGCCTTTACTTGTGAGACTAAAACTCTTTTTTTTTTTTTTAACATGATTTTACATGTTTGTACTATTTAGCAAATAGTATCTGAAAAAGTCCTCAAAGGGAAACTGATTAACTTTGAAACTTACTTTCTTTTAGTATGTTTACTCTCTACCATACATGATCTTTTATTAGACATACCCCGTTTTTAATGTAAAAAGCAAGAATTGTTTTTCCACTAGTGAAGTACAACTCTGTTCTTAGGGAATAGAAACCAATGTAAGGATGTTTTCAGTATTGTCTTTTCTATATTGCTTCCTCATGTCACAGTTCTGAGGAGGTTTATACGTTTTATTATTATAATTTTATTGTTATTAAGGTATTGTACAGACTGGTTCCTGAAAGGATATGTCCCGGCCATCCCAGGGGACCATGCGGAGATAGTCACGGACAGGAGAAGAAGGTTCATAAAGAGGTTTATTAGTGGGGCCATATCTCCCAGGGGAGAAGGAGCCAGGTGGCAGCTTCTCTCTGGGGGTAAAGGGGAAGTAGGTAGGTCTTAATAGTGAGGAGGAGTGGCCCATGAGGCATGGGTGGATCTGGGGGCTAATGGGAGGAGCTGAGGACCTGAGGCCGGGGAAATGCTAACCGTTACAGCTTTGTAAGTCAGATGAGTACAGTTCTTCTTGGACAATGTCACCTCTTCCTTTGCTTTTCCCCAATTTTCCTCTCCCATCCCTCTCACAAGTTGCAAGTTCATTTTGTACGTAGTATATATTGAATACCATGACTGCATATGTGACTGTACTTTTAAAATCCAAATCTAGTCAGAATTTCTGCTTCTGTTACTGTTCTTACTCTTCCTCTCTGTCGCCTACTGTGTTAATTTTGTGATTCTAGTTCCTTTAGAGGCCTTTACTTGAGGTTGGAATGTAATGAACAGTAATTTGTGCCAAGGAAAGCCAGAGGGAGGGAACTTCCAACAGTCTCTGCTTCATAGAGGCTATACCTGAGTGAGAAATTCCATGTCAGTATGTCAGTGTTCACTAATTTAAGAAGATAGCAGGGAACATTGTCTATAGTAAACATCAGGATTGTAACTAAATACTTCCAGAGGAAGTATCAGAAATCTCAGGTCCCTATCCCTGCCTATGCTTTAGTAGCTACAGAATAAGGCACCTGCCTCCATGGTTGTTAAGTTTCCTCATCTATGAAATGGAATTAACTTTCCACTCTGCTTGTTTATAGGATTGTCATGAAGGTGAAATAAAGTAGAATGTACATAGGCTACTTGTGTGGGATTAAACCTAATATACTGCGTAAATTTCCACACCTTGGGGAGCATTGTGGTTTCATGTTTGTCACACTGGGCTGTGGCTTATCTTCATGGAAGAGTGTTTGCATCTGAGGGTAAGTAATATGAAGGATTGTTTTCATTAAAACACTTACTATCTCATAGTCTCTTTTTCTGTTTTGCTCTCTTGCTGGGTTTGGGTCATTTGTTCTTTCTGTTCTGTTGAGCCCTTCTAATGAGCTTTCTATTTCAGTTGTATTTCCAATTCTAAACTTCGTTTTTTTTTTTTTTTTGGCATTTCTTTATATCCTTTATTTTTTTGATGCAGCTATCTATTTTTTCATGAAGTGTGTTTTTGATTGCTTCTTGAAGAATTTCATCAAGCTGTTTAAAACCTCTTGCATATTTTAGCATTTCTGTCATCCTGTTGCTGATATATCTTGTCTTCCTTTCATTCAGTTTGAGATTTCCTAGCTTCTGGGGTGATGAGATTGTGTTGGAGTTGAAACTCCTTGGTGCTGCCGATGTCAGTGGAGGGCCTCACACTGGCTGGGCAAGGGCTCTGCCCTGAGCTTCAACTCTAACCCCAGAACACTTTCTTATTTATGTTAGGGTTTTTGTTTTCTTTAAAGCATTCTGTTTTAATTGACTTAGGGGACATTGTCTTGTCTGGAGATGGAGCACCGCCTTGTTCCTGCCGGCTGAGTCAGGTTCAGGTTCCCCAGTCAGACTCTGCTGACACTCAAGAAGGGGTTCTTTGGTTAGGGTAACTGGCAGTTCTGCCTCCCTACACCGTCGTCACTGATAGTGCCTATGGATAGAACTGTAGCCATTAGCCAATCAGGATGAAAACAAAACACCTGGCTATGTACCCTACTTTGACTGCCCTGGAAGGGGTGCTGCTCTTGTAGGTGTTTAGGATCTTCCTTGTACTTTTAACCTCAACTAAGACTTATGATGCAAAAAGGAGACTCAGGGAGCTAATTGTATCTTTCCTCTCTGGTTTCCAATGTTCCTGGCCAGGATGCATTTTTCTTTTCCACCTTTCAAGGTCATTTTCTTTTTGTTTTATATGAACGCTAGGGATTTTTGTTGTATTACTAGTAATAAAGAAAATACATCTGTTCCATCAACCTGGAAGTGGTACGTGGATTTTAAACTTGATAGCTACTTTTACATTGTCTACCATAGAAGTTGCATTTCTCACCAGGAATATTCTAGAGTGTCTGGGTCAGTGTGGAAATTTGTAGAAGTAGGAGACTGTTATAAGGTATCTAATGCTAGTGGGAAGTGGTAGGATTGCAGGCCAGTTTTGTTTTTTGTTTGTTTTTGGTGGCAATCCTGGGACTTGAACTTAGTTAGGGCCTTAAGCTTTCTTGCTTTCTGGCTCAAAGCCAGCACTCTACTTGAGTCACAGCTCCACGGTTTTTTGGTGATTAATGGGACTCTCACGGACTTTTCTTCCCTGGGCTGGCATTGAACTTCAATCTTCAGATCTTAGCCTCCTAAGTAACCAGGATTACATGTGTGAGCCATTGGTGCCTGGCTCAGTCCACCTCCTTTTGACGTAGAACACAGCACAGGAAGAAGGGAAGGTGCCATAGCAAAGGGTTAGTATAGCTGGGTGGAATAGCAGTCTGTGGTGCTTCGGGACTTGGAGCTGGGTGGCCATTCACCAAGCATGTAGACTCGTAGGTCCTTTTTCTCTGCTTCCACTCTGTGGTGTGAGGATTCCCTCGCTGCATATGCAGTCCCTATTGTCCTGTGGACACAGACAGGCCTTGCAGACTCTTTCCACCTTCTACTCAGTAATCCCATTACTTCCTTTCTCCGTCTCCTTAGAGGAAAACCTTACTTCCTCCTTTACGTTTCCTGACCCCTAGTTAAGCCTGGTGTGCATGGAATCCCTGGGATGGCACTCCCCTTCCTGGCCTCCTGTTCTTTATTTACTGGGCATGAATTGGCCAGCAGTTTTTAGACAGTGGTTTCTATTGAGCAGTTCTAGAAACCGTCCTATTGAACAGTATCTCTGTTTAAGAAGAAAACAGGAGAAGCCCTGTCCCCAGTAGAGCTGAGAGTAGAATAGGACTGTCAGACATAGAAGCAAATAATGTCAGGTGGTGGCAAGTGAAGGGAAGAACATCCTGAGGCTGTGAAGGAGGGTTGCGCAGAAGGTCAAGGCCTTAGACAAGAGGATCAGGTAGGTCTGTTGGAGAAAGACACTGAGAGAGGATTGAGGAGGAAGCAGCGAGTCAGAAAATTGTCAGGCTAATAGGCTTTCCAGTCAGTCAGGAAGACCCAGAACTCATGGCTGCCCGACGTGGTTTCTTGTCCTGTGGGAGAGTCAGAGAGAAACGTGTCTATGGCAGGAAAGGCCCAGTCACCTTCAGGGTGTCTGTTTTTGACTTCCTGTGGACTTTACTCCTTTCCCCAATCAGAAGTAGCGATAAAAGGTACTTATCTCCAGCCCATGTTCTCATTATGTGAGGACTCTTCTTTCTCCCCAAATATTCAGACTTGTCCTTGTTCTTTGGAAGCTGGGTTTCTGAACCCTCGAGGTTGCCTAGCACAAGGAGCATCTGGGCTGTCACTCTGGACCAGTTTTTGTTTTTTTTCTTGCTAGCCTCCTGCAAGGATGTTAGGCTGGATGCCTAGTGGAAGGAATTACAGTAGATCATTAAAGCCTTTCTGCTGCAGTTAGTTTTGTGATTCTAATTTAAGACTTTCTTTCCATGAAAACATATTTTGATGCATTGTCCTGGACAGGGCAAATTTTTAGCCAGCTTTCAAACCTCTACAAAGAGAGGCTCATCAATATCTAATCATTTGTTGCAATGGAAAATTGCCTGAATTTATTGAAAGAACTTTAAAATATCCCCATGGCACGGCATTTCCTTCTCCTCTAGGTACTCAATAGAGTATTGAGAATACTCCACATGCACACCTGCAACTGAACTGTGATCTGGAGTTGTGAACCCACGTTACACATGCATTACACATGCATCACACACATAAGAGAAGTGAGTTGTGGAATGAGAAACCAGTGCTGACACCCTCTCCTTGCCACCGAAAGCTGTGAAAAGAACTCTATTCGTATCCACAGACCCAGTTTTGCCAAGAAAGAATAGGAGGAAACTAGCATCAAAACAGATGATTATCTGTTTTTATCCAGCTTGGGGAAGGGCTCTGGAGAAAGCACAGATGCTATTCTCAGCTCCAGTGACAAGTACAGAAAATAACCAAGCAGTTTGGCAGGAGAAGCAGAGTATGAGCTAGTGAAAAGATAAAGGCAGGAAGGAAAAAGTAATCATTTATTTCTGTAACCTCTCAGTTAAAGAGAAATATCTCCTTTATTGGTCTAATTGTAGAATAAAATTAATCACATGCATGTGACTTTTTTTTAAAAGAATAGAGGATTACCATTTGAAATGTTGGGATCTCTTTGACTACTTTAGAAGAAAATCACTTTAATGTAATGTGTAAAATAATTGGTAAGTCTTTTAGAAATCCTTGAGCTTCTAGACCTAGTTTGTCCATCTGTAAAGAGGGCTGATGATCTGTGAGGTTCATTCTCATTTTGAAATTAAACAAATGAGTGGCATTCATGATGGATTGGTTCATCATCCCTAATCTCCACCTGCCTAATCCCCCTCCAGGGTCCCACTCTAGCATCCAGTCTGGCCTAGAACTAATATAGTGATGCTCCTTCATCATCCTCCCAGGGGCTAGAATCACCAGGATTTGCCACCATGCCTGGCAAATATCTTCTGTCCGCAGGCTGACTCTTTTATAGAAGATTTGACTTCTTGAAAATTCAGTATTTCAATGTGCTGAAGTAGAGCAGTTTAGCAATTGGTATGACTTACATTTGGTCTGAAAGGCTGTACTTGCGAAAACATTGCTTATAAAAATGTTACTTGCTTCTGTGTATAGCAATGATTTTGAGACACTGAAGACATATACAAAGAAGAGAATTCTTTGATCTCACCTCTGAGAAAATTATGTTAAATGTTTTGTCTATTTCCCTTCGGCATATTAAAATGGGTGAAATTTTCTTATTTAGGTATTTTTCTATTTTTTCCATTTGGCACTCTGTGTGTGTGTGTGTGTGTGTGTGTGTGTGTGTGTGTGTTTGCTAATACTGAGGTTTTAATCTCAGGGCCTCACGTGTACATGTCTGGTTCTACCACTTGAGCCATGTGTCTAGCGTTGTTCTTTTCTTTTTTGATAGGGTCACACAGACCTTTTCTGCGTATTCTGGCTTTGAACTCTATCCTTTAGCTCTTAGCCTCCTGGGTAGCTAGGATCATAGGTGTAAGCCTCTAGCACTCAGCTTTCCTTTGTACTTTGTTATAAGAACTACAGAATCATTAAGTTTTTAAAAAAATTTCTTTAGATCCTAACAGACTCCTGTTCAAATCTGATTTCCTACTATTATAGCTGACAACCATGTATATTTTCTTCTGTAAGTCTCATTTTCCATTTTCAAGAGCTTGAGCCAGGTATGGTGGCTCATGGCCTGGAGACTGAGATTCAGATTGTGTTTCAAGGCAAGTCTGGGGAAAAAAGTGTGTAAGACCCTGTCTTCACCGAAAAACTAGGCGCCGAGGCACATTCCTTTTTTTACCTGGGAAGTGTAAATTTTGGGAGAAGATCATAGATCTAGGCCTGTGAGGAAAACCCCTTCCCCTAAGACCTTATTAAGTAGCAAAAAGCAGAAAGGGCTAACGGTATGGGTCAAGCAGGAAAGTGTGCAAGTGCCATAGCAAATGCTAGTGCCACCAAAGGAGGGGAAATTCAGAATTTCAGCTGATCAAACAGATCAACACATATCTTGTTAAAATTGCGAGCCAGTTAAAGGTAAAATGGGGAGGAGGACAACAAGACTTTAAATGAGCAAAAACTTCAATTAAAAAAATACCTGATATTTGGATTATAAAATGCCTCTTTTGAATAATTGAAATTTTGGGGGGGGTATTTAGCATTGGAGGGTAAGGAACTCTTGAATAAATCACCTATCTCCATATTTTGGAAAACAAAGAATGGTGTACTCAGCCAGGCACCAGTGGCTCATGTCTGTAATCCTAGGTACTCAGGAGGCTGAGATCTGAGGATCTGAGTTAGAAGCCAGCCCAGGCCAACAAACCTATGAGAGTCTTATTTCCACTTAGCCAACAAAAAGCTGGAACCAGAGATATGGCTCAAGTGGTAGAGTGTCAACTGTGAGTGGGAACCCTGAGTTCAAGTTCTGGTATCAACATTGAGAAAAAGGGTATTTTAAACATCTGTTTAAAAAAAGGTAATACAGTTGTTCCCTAAAGTTTCTTGTGCTGTTTCTTAACAGTAGTTGATAAGAATTAATACAGCTGTGCTCAGGTGGCTCATGCCTATGATCCTAGCTATTCAGGCTAGATCTGAAGATTGAGGTTCAGACTCACCTTGGGTAGAAAGTCCATGATACTCTTATATCCAATTAACCATCAGAAGACTGGAAGTGACATTATGGGCCAAAGTGGTAGAGCACCAGCCTTGTGTGTAAAAGCTCAGGGCCAGTCCCCAGGCTCTGAGTTCAGACAGAAGGGAAGGAGGGAAGGAAGGAAGGTAGTGAGGGACAGACAGAAATGCTTTTAGAGGAGGGTGGCTTTGGAGGGTGATATTAGAGATAGGAGTGGGAAAAAAAATGAGACAGTTCTGAAAGTAGTCTGATAGCATCTATGCCTCCCTCCTATATCTCTTCAAAGTTAAATTGCCATGGCCATTCTGTTTTTCTTGAAGAGTGACATCTGTAGTTCCACTTATCTAGATAGTTCCCAGGCAAAACAGTGTTGACTTTGTCCTTAGCTCTGAACCCGAGGTCAGTGGGCTTTGTCTGGGAGGGCTCATGTGGGTTCTCGTTCACCACGTAGTTCTGCTATTTTGTTCAGAATAGAAAGACAGAGAGGAATGGGCCTGCTTGTGCTCCAGCTAAACTTCACTTTCAAAATGAGCGGGGTCTAGGTTTGCCCTCCTGCTCCAGACCTTTTCATGCTTCCTTCCTATAGATTAAATCTTTCCTAGATCGTTTCAGAATGCAGCTTCTTCCAGTAATGGAAAGACTCCTTTCTATTATATCTAGATTTTGAACATTTGAGTTTAAGAATAGTTTCCGTATTGGTGCTTGCCAGTGAGAAGAAATGAAACGTTAAGACAGCTACCAAAAAAAAAAAAAAATCCTGTAGCCAACATGATGGAGCCTAAAGCTGATTGCAAACCAGAATGACATAACAGAACACAAGTAACTAGACTACTTCTGATGATAGATACTGTACCCCTTCCTAAAGGACGTTGTTAAGCATATCATAAGGTAGCCTGACTTCAGATTAAGCTGAAATATATGTGCAGTTCAGGTGGCATCACCATTTTCAGGCCTCTCTCTTCACACATAATCTCTTGTATTAACAGTGTTCCTCTGGAACTCTTTAAGGATAGCTACTTTTATTCCTATGATGTTTCTGTGGGTTTAAGGCTTTGAGAATTCATCTGATTTCCCCCCCCCCCCCCCAGCTGAAAGTACTACAGCTGCCCATTTAGACATCATTCTCTGCGTTAGCAGCCATTTCCATCCGTGTCAAATGTGAAGGCAGGGTCCTTTAAGGAATTATAACGAGGCCTATGTGGCATGAGGGAGAATCTGTACACTGACAGGTGTCTTGCCTCTTGCTTCTGAATACAGTCTTGTTTTACAGTGTTATAGAATGAAGCCATTGTGAGCTGAGAACAAGTTGGCTTTTAAACTATTAGCAAAGAAGCAGAAGTAACTTTCTTTGAAAGTATTCTCACTTTAGAAGGAAAAGAAACAAAACAAATAAAAGCATTCCCAGATGTTGGGTGTTTGTAGCCTGAGAGGGTCAGTGCTCAGGCCCTGAGTCCAAGTGCTAGGACTGGCAAAAAAGAAAAGAGTTTAATTTGTAGTTTTAGATAAGATGATGAAATAACTTTAAAGAAGCTAGATGTGTTCTTAAAATGTGAATAAAAGTTTAGAAATCTGAGGAAAGCAATAGGACAAATGTATCTTGGGCATAATTTATGTCATGTAATAGAGTATTGACGTCACTTGTCATGTAGAAGGTGACGTGGAAGGGTTTGATGCCCATCAAGGACTTCAGCAGAAAATTGGTTAAGTGGTTCAGAGATGACTAATAAGTTGGATGCAGAGGCTGCATGCCAAATGAACTGTTTGAGAGGCACTGGAGAATGAAAGCCTGCCTAGGATTAGTAAAAACAGAATGTAACTCAGGTGGGCACACAGGAGAAGACCAGTGTAATAAACATGCCTCCGAAGTGAAAATGAGTGTAGGATAGGGCTACTTGACCCAACTATAGAGAAAGGTTGCGGACACCTAGGGGTGGTGCAAGAGTAAGCACATCAGTTAGGTGAATGTTGAAGATGTAGATACACAGGCAGTATAAGTTACATTGAGAAGCTGGATTAGGGATGAGTTAAGTAACGGAGTATTAATCTTAGAACTTTAACAAAAACAATGAGTCATTGAAAGAACATTAACTTAGTTAATTAGACATCACATGCACATAGCTGATGTGTTTGGCATCATAGCCTTATGTGGCTATTATATGGCTCTATAATGAGACCAGAGATCTGTAAAAGTTTCATGGAGGTGATTTGCTGGAGTTACAGAGGTCTGCTGACAGGACTTGACATGTAGAATAATTTTAAGAGAGTCGGCCGGGTACCTGTGGCTCATGCTTGTAATCCTAGCTACTCAGGAATCTGAGATCTGAGGATCGTAGTTCAAAGCCAGCCTGGGCAGATAAGTCCCTGTGAGACAATCATCTCCAATTAATGTTCAAAAGCCACAAGTGGTGCTGTGTATGGCCCAAGTGATAGAGCTCCAGCTTTGACCACAAAGAGGCTCAGGGACAGCGCCTAGGCTCCGAGTTCAAACCCCACACAGTAAATTGGGGGGAAAAAAAGACCACGGTGAGTTTTCTTGTAGGGCAAGGACTTCTTAGCTAATTTAGAAATACAGAGGTTTGAAACAACATGATGTATTGTGGGAGAGAAAGAGTGTCATGTGTGGAATGCACTAGTCATAAGTAATGAAGTTAAGGTGTGGTCCAAGAAATGTCAGCCCTTCTGATGATATGTGGTGGGAAGCAATGGGGTATTGGGTCATGATCTGATCTGATTTATTACATTTTGTACAGTTTAAAACTGGATGTCAATGGCTCTCCCTTATAATCCTCAGAAGGCTGGGATCTTAGGATCACAGAACAAAGCCATCCTGCGCAGTTAAGTCTGTGAGACTCTTCATCTCCAGTTAACCACCAAAGAGCCAGAAGTGGCGCTGTGGCTCAAGCGGTAGGGTGCCAGCCTTGAGTGCTTGACCTGAATGAAGTGAAGCCTCAGCACCTGCACATACACAGACAAAACCCTGCTAAAGCTGTGTGGAGAATGGCTTTGGGTGGAGGAGATAAAAGTGTAGAGGGGTAACTTAGGAGGATATCGAATAATTTGGACGACAAAGGTGCCTGTAAAGACTTCAAGTAAGATTGTGGCAAGGAAAAGAACTTCCAAGCATCACTTACAGGAGCCCACTGCTGCTGCTTTTCTGCTCTTGACCATTTCCACTCAGAGCAGACCCTGCGACTCTGTGAATGCTCTTTTTCCCCAAGCCTTTGGGATCCTAGACACGTTTCAAGGCAGTACACCAGAAATTGCCCAGAGTTGGGGTAAAATGTGGAAGTTAGGCACACCTTTGTTATACAAGGATCAGAAAGTTGCTCAGGGAGAAGGACCAGAGGAGGAGTGGAATGCAGGAAAACTAGGGGTTAGAACTGGAATGTGCTGTCTGGTTTGGGAACTAGAATACACTCGATGACTTAAGTGAGAAGAGCTTCAGGTGTGGCAGGGAAACTGAGGCCATGCTTTGTGGCTGCTTTTGGAGCAGGAGAATAGGAGGTGAGAAATTTATTTTTCCTACAGCTTGACTGGAGAGAGTAAGAGTGGAAACCAAAAGAAGGAAAAAAGTATGGAGTATGTTTATAGGGAGTAGCTCGTAAGTTAAATATCTTTTATGAAATAAATTTACTGATGTATATTCTTTAACATTGGGAACAATTTAAGCTTTAAAAGGGTTAGAACTTTTCAAAGTTTTCATCATTTCATCACTAACATTTGCCATATTTGCTTAACCATTCTTTTTCTTTCTTGCTACTCATTTTCCTCTGAGCCATTTGAGGAATAAAGTCCAGACAGTCGATCCCTTTTCTTCTAAGTATTTCATGTTTTATGGGGTTTATTTGGCAGTCATTGCTCTCATAAGAAAAGGTCATTGGTAAGTTAAAAATTCTATTAAAATAACTAGAATACATCCTTCAAACTCTAAAAAGCTTTGTGGTTCTTTGTCTCTTGTAAGGCTTAAACACAGGACACTGGAACTTGGACAGTACTTAAGACTTCTGAAATACAAGTTGTTTGAGGAATTGGTCTCTATTACTTGGTGTCTGATCAACAGAAATGGAGGAAATGATGACTTTTCAATTAGTAGTGTTTGATTTCATAGCACAATACATTATCAGCTGTGAAGTGAGATTAAAAAATCAGTGAAATTCAAAAGTCGTTTTCAAAATGCTTTACACAGTAAGCAGCATGCTAGTGATCCAAGCCTGTCATCCTGCTATGACCGCAGGCCTAAAATAGGTGGGATTGCTGCCTAGGCACGCGGCTGTGTGGGAATAAATACCCTGCCTCAAAAATAACCAGTGTAAGCTCCAGCTAACCATCAGAAAGGCAGGAAATGGAGTTGGGGCTCAAGTGGTAGAGTGTCAGCCTTGAGCATCAAAGCTCAAGGACAGTACCTGGGCTGTGAGTTCAAACCCCAGGACTGGAACCAAAACAACAACAAAACAGTACAAAAATAGCTGGAGGCACGGCTCAGTGGTTTCATGTCTGCCTGGCATGCCTGAGTTCAGACCCTAGTACTGTTAAAGATACGCTTACATATCAAATAGATACCAAAATGTGATGTCAGATTGAGATGCCAGACGATTATGCTCAATAGAAAATGTTTGTTTGTTTTTTGTGTCAGTACTGGGACCTGAAAACTTGGGGCCTAGGTGCTTGCTGTCCCTGAGCTTTTGTGCTCAAGGTTAGCAGTCTGCCACTTGAGCCACAGCTCCACTTCTGGCTTTTTTGATGATGGATTGGAGATAAGTCTCACTGAATTTTTCCTACCCAGGCTGACCAAATCACGGTCCTCAAATCTCAGCCTCCTGAATATCTGGGATTACAGGAGTGAGCCATCAGTGCCCAGATGAAAGTACTTTTTTTTTAAAATTGCCTAAATATGGAACTTTTTATTTTACCGAAATGGTGCTTGTCTTAAATTAATTGACCTCTTGAACATGTTTTAGGTACAAGTCTTTCTTTTATTCTTTCTCTTTTAGTAAAAGAGTGGCAATGTGTATTTGCTAGATACCATGTATTTTACTACTGAACAAGAATATAAGCTGTGGTTCAGGAGCTTCTTAACGGGGCCTTTGTGGAGAACAGTTCTTCTGGGCCCACTCTTCCTGTTACGGATTCTGTAGAGCCACGAGAGACAGAGACTGACAGTGCTGGGTTCTTTTTTCCACTTGAGTCCCTTGTGGGTAAGTTTGGATGACATCCCAAGGCTGTCCATTTCTCTGTATTCTGCTGGTGAGAGGTAGAGAGTGGAATTTAGTTGTAAACGGTCTCTTTTGACAGTTTCAAAATTGCATGTTAACTTAGTACTTTCCAAATTGAAAACTCTCATGTTTCTTTAATTATTACAGAAGTTTGCTCATACATATTTTATTTATTTATTTATTTATTTTTATTTTTTTGGCCAGTCCTGGGCCTTGGACTCAGGGCCTGAGCACTGTCCCTGGCTTCTTTCCGCTCAAGGCTAGCACTCTGCCACTTGAGCCACAGCGCCGCTTCTGGCCATTTTCTGTATATGTGGTGCTGGGGAATCGAACCCAGGGCCTCATGTATATGAGGCAGGCACTCTTGCCACTAGGCCATATCCCCAGCCCCTCATACATATTTTAAAGAACTGATACAGGTTTAAAGAAGGCTAGTTTCATTTGGATTTTGGAAAAATGGTAGTTAAAAATAACATAAAGCTTTTGTAATCTGGACATTAAAAAGTAACAATACACCAGAAAGACCCGCATCACTGTCAGTGAGCAGGTGGCAAATCAGAGAGGGAATTTTGTTTATATTTCAGGGGAAATGATAGGAGCATCAGACTGGTTCTGAGGCAGTGGTGATCCTGAGTCATTATTGTTGTTATTTTTAACAACTTTAGGTTTTCCATTTCTTAAGGTAAGTGTGGTAGCCTGAATACAATATAAAAACCTTAATTTCTAAGATTTCAAGAGGCTTGAGGTGTTATTTAGTAGCAATATCTTTCCAGCAGTTTCGAAACATTTATAAATAACTCACGCGTAATATTTCTGCCATGAAATGCCAGAAATAATGAGCCATTTTGATACTTGGGAATTTGGGGTTTTATATATTTTTCTTCACTGGTTTGCTCAAATTTGTTTGGTAAAGGTTGATTATTTGTGTGTGGTCTGTAATTTTGATTGGGAAATGTGGCTTTGACCGCAAGTTCTTTGATGATGACAATCAAGAAAACAAATTTCAAATCATAGGTGTATTCCTGGTACTTGCTGTGATAGAAGTGCTTGAGGTTGCAATGACAGCTCTGGACTGCCTGCTCTCATTTTCAGCTCCTGGGAATGCTTGTTCTGAGCTGCCCTCTACCCCAACACCAAAAACGTGCAGTTTTACAGCCAGTGAATGAGAGTACCTCTCACTGTGGGAAGCCAGGAGGTTTTTCCCTTTTCCCCCTTCCCCCCTTTGTCCCTTTTCTCCTTCCCTTTCTCTTCCCCTTCCCTTTTCCTTTTCTTTTTGTGCAGATCCTGAGGCTTGAACTCAGGGCCTAGGCACCGTCCCTGAGCTTTTTTTTTTTTGCTCAAGGCTTAACATTCTAGCACTGTACCACTTGAGCCATACGTCTATTTCTGGCTTTTTGTTGGGGAAGGGGAAGGGTGGTTAATTGGAGCCAAGAGTCTCAAGGACTTTCCTACTCAGGCTGGCTTTAAATGGCAATTCTCAGATCACAGCCTCTTTTGAATAGCTAGAATTACAGGCGTGAGCCATTATTGCCCAGCCTTTTTTTTTTTTTTTTTTTAGGGTAATTCTATAAGGAAGTTATAATTTCAGAAGTTAGGTTTGAGTGCAGTGCATCTTGAGCAGTGTCATCCCTTCCATCTTTCTCTCCCCCATTCTCCCTTTCCCACCTTCAGGTTATGTAGTTCAATTTTTATATAATGTACATTGACTATAATGACTGCATCTTGTAACATTTAAATGCTGCCAGTGTTTTAATTGCAGTTGGGTTGCTCCTGCATCAACCCAAACAGATTTGATGGAAGTTATTGCCAAGTACCTGCATTGTTAAACCATTTTTAGCTTAGTGGTAACTGGAAAACAAGCAGTAAAGTCTCTGCTGTATAGATGTCACAAGCTCATAGAAGAGAGAAAGAAAAAAGGAGATAGAAGCCTCCAAAAAACAAAGCAGAAATTGAAGAGTGAGAATGTAGGAAATTAGACTGCTTGAGTCAGAGTGCATACTCCATCACACACTAGCTATATGACTTTGAGTAAGTTTTTAAAATTCTGTCTCCTCCCTCCCTCCCTCCCTCCCTCCCTCCCGTTTGTGTGCGTGTGTGCGTGCGTGCGTGTGTGTGTGTGTGTGTGCGCGCGCGTATGTACAGAGTGCGGATGGAATCCAGGGCCTCACTTAAGCTAGTACTATGTCACTGAGGTTCAGCCCCTAGCTCAAATGAAGATAATAATAAGTGGGTTACATTAAATGATATACAGAAAATTCTTACAAGAGAACCTGACATGTAGCCACTGTGTTATGTTTATGTAAAGTGACATTACAGTTATATTATGGTTATGTTACTCTTTACGTAAGGTGACATTTCGGCAGAAACATGAAGGGTGTAAGAGAATGATTCTTCGGGCTTGTGCCAACTCTTCCCTTAGATGTCCACAGGGTAGTTTGTCCAGCCTGTGGCCACTGTGCGGTCTTTGCACCATTGTGAATTTGGAGAAGAAGAATATTATGTCCAGTTTTGAGGGGATTTGGAGAGCCCACAGCAAAGGCATCAAAAACAGAAGCACATGTAGCCAAGGTGTTAGGTATTATGATGTTGCTTATGTCTAATAAGAGCTTACAGTCTTGTGGATGACTCATCTAAGCAGGCTAGCTGTAGATGTGGAGGGAAGGGTTTGCCTCTCAGACTGAGAGTCCTAAACCAGGAGGCAGGAAACCATCAGGGAGCCTGAGCAAGAGCTGAAACAGTGAGAGAGAAAAGGACACCACCGACAGCCCGAGCAGCCCATTGAGAGAAATGTTTCAAGGAGTTAGAAACTCCTCTTACTAGGAGTAAGGCAAGGACGGAGATTTGGCCATGGTATTGGTAATAGCCTTGATACAAGAACAAGTTCCCCGGTGTGGTGGGGACAAGGAACAAAAGCGTGATTGGACAAGGCTCCAGAGAGATTGGAGCATTAGGGAGCCTTCCTGGCAAGGGAAGCCTAGATGAGGAGGAAGCTGGGGAGAGGCTGATGGGAAGGAAAGGAGGGATGTGCAGGAATGAGTTTGAGGGGGGTAAAGATCCTACTGCAGAGGGAGGGCTGGCCTGGGAAAGTGCGCAAGCCCCTCCCCACCTAGGAACCTGAGTGGGGAGCAGTGATTTGGTAGGGCAAATGCCAGGCTTTTCCTGCCTCTGTTTCCTTCACTGGACTGACAGTAAAGTGACAGTGCAGTGGTGTATGAGGGAGAGGAGTGGGAAGTAAGCAAATGAAGAAAAGCTACTTGCTCCACACCTAAGGGGGTTTGTTAGCAATTTAAAGTGGGACTGGGCAGCAGCAGTTTCCGTTAGCTGTATATGACTGGCTATGGCAGATACAGTATAGGTGAAGAGTTAATCTACTTTGTGGGATTTGGCAGGAAGTTCTCTGGACAGATACAGAGCAGCCTAGTGGTGACGACACGGGGAACGGTGGTAATGATGAGTTCTTACCTCTAAGTGACATCAAAAAGCACGCACAGCAGGGTTGAAGGTTCATAAAAAAGACAAATAGGATCACTGTAGCCTGAGTATCCTTCTGTTTAGATTTTGCCTCCCCCCCTTAGTATTTGTATAGACTTTTCTCATTGAGAATTTCTTATCTAATAAATCCAAAATCTAAACTTTCTGAATGCCAGCACTTAACACCTTTTAACTTTTGGAGCACTTTGGAACTTGGCATTTCAGGTTAGTGAATGCTTCAAGCTGTGGTGGTGGTTGGCTGAAGAATTGTTGGGGCTGGGATACCAGAGGAACCGAGCTGGGAAGGCGGAAGGTGAGGTCACCGAGGGCGGGTCTGCTCAGCCTGGAGTCGATGGAGACCAGGCCACAGAGAGCAGGAGGCCCAGCACGTAGAAGGCAAAGCAAGCACTTACCTGTCTTTTAAATCACTGAGAATTATGACGACTACAGCGTCTGGGAGAAATGTTGGCCCTGGGTGGGTGCCAGGGAGGAGGCTGGGGTATTGCAGCTGCAGCGATAGTGAAGGTTAAGGAAAAAGAGCAGATATTGCAAGTTAGTTCACAGAGGGGAAGAGAACGATGTATGAAGCATGTAACAAGGCATTGTACTGACGTGTACTGGGCATGAGTTGCAGAAGGCTTTGCTGAGCAGTTCTGGAGATTGAAAGATGACATTGGAGCTGGTGTGGTGCCTTCTGGAGAGAAGAGTTAGATTTCTGTAGGACTTAGTCTTGTTTGAGCCAATTGAGCTAATGAAGATAGAAGAGTCATTCTTACTGGTAGGGAGGCTATTGTGTGTGACCTTATTAGGAATTAGATGGCTGTACAGTGCTCCTTCATTTCTGAATGTTGCTAGTGGAACCCTGGAGAAAGGGCAGAATTCCTCTGACATTTTTTCTCCTACTACCTCTTGTGTATCAGTATCTTATTTGTTAGAGACACCTAAATACCAGTGGGGGCTATTTCTATGGCTTATTTATGTTTTTCCTCTGTCCTCTGTATTGGGGAGTGACACTAAGCACAGTGGGTTAGAAGCCCAAGGCACCATTGCCTGTGATTTGGGAGAGACTGCTTTCTCTTGGACAGTTTTAAGAAAGGTAGGAAGAACCTTACTTATAATATTCTTTGGCTTTAAAATTAAACCCTACCCATTTATTAAAATGTTTAACAATATTATAATAATTAGTGTCTTTAAAAGTTTTAAAAAGTATACCTTTATTGCAGATTGAAACCAAATTTTGTACTTCATGCAGTTGGTGGCTTTTTGAGTATTGTGCAGAAAAAGCATGTATTTATTAGCATGAAAGAGTATTGATAAAGGCTTGAACACCTAGAATTAGTGTATATTTACATAAAATGCAAAATTATTTTCTGCTTTCCTTTACACAGAAATGAAATAGATGCCAAGTGGAAGAAAAGAGGAAAGTGATTTACACCACTTGGATGAAGGTGCTTGGCTTAGTGGGCCAATACTGCAGAGCTTGCCGTGTTACTGAGTTTTTGTGCTTGCACTTGAAAAGCTGTACATTCACTAAGTTCTTACATACCAGAATCAGTGGGTAGTTTTTGACTTCTTTTACAAATTGCCAGAAAATCAGTGGCCACAAGTGGTTTTGTTGCCAGAATACAGCTAGACTGCTCTAGGCTGAACACCTGAAACACCAGAGTATTTTCCCGAGCAGGTTTTGATTTGAGTTGATTCATTTGCTGACCTTTTAGCCAGGCTCATTTCCGAGCGGCTCTCCACAGAGTTGGCTAGATTCGAGGGAGAATAGTATGTGGGCTGACAGTCAACACCGCCTCACCTCATAGTTCTTGCCAGCCCAGGAATAGGCTTGTTAGCCCAGGGCAGGAGTAGGGCTCTTGTCTCTCATCCCCTTTTCCACAGACACTGAGTGCCCAGCCCCGAGACGCAGGGAGTGCATGCCTGCCTTCTGCACCCCTGGCAGTCGGCGTTGCCCTTCCTCCCACAGCGACCTCTGTGGCAGTAATGAGTGTCCTCTGTTAATCACCTGCACTTAGAATTTTGTTTTGTTTTATTTTTTGCCAGTCCTGGGGCTTGGACTCCGGGCCTGAGCACTGTCCCTGGCTTCTTTTTGCTTATGGCTAGCACTCTGCCATTTGAGCCACAGCACCACTTCTGGCCATTTTCTGTATGTGTGGTGCTGGGGAATCGAACCCAGGGCTTCATGTATACGAGGCAAGCACTCTTGCCACTAGGCCATATTCCCAGCCCGATGCTAGTATTTGAATGATGAAAGTTACTTATTAGATAGCTAAGTTGGGTTAACATTTGATAGGTTTATTGATAGGATTCTTTCAAGCTACTTTATCCTCTCAGTTATGCACTTTTTAAGGATTTCAGTTAATAGGCATTAAGAGAATTCTGGGACTCCTAGTGTTTTATCTGTGCTTATAGTGGTGTTTATCTGTACTTATGGGGCTCTGAAATAGAAACATTGAAACACACACACACACACACAGTCTCAGTTAAAATATATTTTATATATGAGCCCAAATCTATCTGGGACTGCAGCCATAGCATTGCTGAGCCTGAAAATATGAGGTATGTGTTCTGGTATTAATAGCCTGCCTTTGGCTTTCTTATTGAATGGCTCACCTTAAATGGGTCTGCCAGCGTCCGAGTAAGAACAGTCAGTGTCAGCGTGCTTGTGGGGAGCTGGTGCAATTTACAAAAGAGCCATGCCTTTTGTAACATCTCAAAAGCATGATATGGGCAACCAGGAGATAGTAGTTTTCAGGAAACCTGGGATAGCTGAAAATAGGTGGAGTGATGTTCAGTGTTCAGATACGCTGAACATTGAAGGCTTTTGTTTCAATGGGCTCTATTCCTTCCCAATTAAGGGAGAATGTTCTTCCTCTCCTCACCAGGTGAAACTGTCACTAACGTCAGACAATCACTATGGTGATTCTGGAGGTTACACAACTCTCTGATGACATGGTACTCTTCCGTTCTTTATAGGTGAAAAGAGTTTATTGGAAATCTCTTCTGAATTAATTTGTTCTCATTCATACAGAGGACAAAGATTCCGAGCTGTGCTTTTCATTGTAGAAGGGAATTTTAATTAGATACATTCCTCATTTCAGCAAATATTGATTGAAAATCCAGGTAGTGGAGTGGTGTTCTGTGAAGTCTTATTCTAGGTTCTGAAGCTTCAGCAGTGAGCAAGGTAAAGAGAAGTCTCTTCAGAGATCACATCCTAGTTGAGAAGGGGCAAAGAGTTGGAAGACAAGCAAGCAAAATGTATGTCATTGCCTTCTCTGTCTTCCCTTGGATAGCCTCAGCTGTCTAGAATGAAGAGCTTTGTGGAGACCAAAGGCCATCCCGAATCTCATTCTGGAGTCCTACCCCGATGTTCCTCGGCTCCTTTCTTTGTGTTAGGTCTCCTTGAAAGGAGACCTTCGATCTTTATTGACGAAAGCAGAAAATAGACAGGAGCGAGTGAATGTTGGCAGCAGAGAGGGAGGGAGGAGACTGCAAAATCAAATCTGGTAAGCAGCAATATCGAAGACATAGCACATGGGGTAAGCCCATTATATTCTGTGAAACAAAGTCTTTAGCTCAGAAGAGTGTGGAACAGATGGAATTTGCTCAGGCAGGATTCCTCAGTGGAATCCAAATTCAGTGAGAGGGGAGTAGTATGGACGCCCAAGAGCTTCTAGGGCTGGAGCTGTTGCTGGGAAGGTGTTGAGTCAGTGGAGCAATGAACAAAGGAGATAGTTTGGTAGGAAATGCAACCTATTAGACGGAACCACTCCTGGCCAAACATAGGCTGTATATAGATGGTCCTGCCCTCCACCTCTTCTACCAGCTTAGCCCTCTGGAGAACTGGTCCTTTCATGGCACTGTGATTTGCCTGGAGACTGAGCACAGGTAAATAATTAATGCACTAATTAATTACTTAATCAGACAGTAACTATTTGAGAATCTTTATTACAGTCTTCTGTAGGGGACATTGCACACTAAGTTTAGAAGGCATAACTAACTTTCAGTCTCTGGGTGGTGTGTGTGTGTGTGTGTGTGTGTGTGTGTGTGTGTGTGTGTAGCATTGGCTAGCTTGTACATGAATACCCAAAAGCTATTAAATACCTTGTTGCATTCTTGTGAAACAGGGACATTAACACAGAATCTTCATGTACCAGGAGTAAGGAGGTACTGAGAGGCTGCACTGTATAATAAAAATAATGACCTTTTTTAGGCAGATCTCCCTGATCTCTCTGGCTTAGAATCTAGAATCAGCACACTTGGCAGCTGCTTGAATTTGGGGCGGTACTGTGACATCTCTGAGGTGTGTTCTTCTCAACAGTGAGGATAATTATAATGAATTTCAAGGTTTCGTTTTGGTGGGGAGGTGAATTTCATATAGGTGAAACACCTGGTGTACTGTCTGGCAAATAACATTCACTTGGAAAATATCAAGCTGTTGTTATTATATATTTAAGCAAATGGAAGAGGGAAAAAATGGTAGTAGTAGAAGCTTAAAGGATATAATGCACTTGAAATATTTGTCGAACAGTTTACTATTTTGTCCATTCTTAAAGTCATCTGAAGTGTCACGGATGTGGTGTCACAGTCATAAGACCTGAGCAGTATAAAAATGCTCCTTACAGCACACATGGCACATTTGCGGTGTATTAAGATGAACAGGTGCAGTATTATGCGGTTGCAAAAATGGTATGTGGAGGCTGGGCTCGGAGACTTCTTTAACGTAAGAGGAGGGAACATTGGGAAGAGAAGAGCAACAGGAAAGACTGGGCAGGGCTGCTTGTGTGCTGAGCTAGTCTGAAATACTGGATTTGGGGGTCCACTGGGGGCCTGGCCGATGATCTTCTGGTTATGAAAACAAAAGACAGTGAATGTGAAAGGTAACATTTCAAACATCTGATGTCAACTGCTCATTGGCAGTTGTTAAAGGAGGCTTTATTCAGGGCCTTCCATGGCTCTTGATGGATAGAAGGATGTAGCTGTGCGATTTTTGAGCGAGAGAGAAAGATTGGACTCAGTTCTGAATATAGCATAAGAAAGTGGTAATTCATAGCAAGGCAGCAAGGGAGGGCGTAGGTCAGAAAACTTGTTAAGAGTAAACATTCAGGGGGAAGGGGACCCTGGCTGAACCTTGCTAATAGGATTCTTGGTGGAAACAGGCCAGTGGAGAATGAGGAACCAAATCAGATAAAAAAGATAGTCAGATATTGGAGGCAAGGGTCTTACCTAACCAGACTTGGTGGGGCTCTTTGCTGAAATTGCACATACCCAAGAGAAGCTTCAGTAGCCTGAGTAAAATTTGGCTAAGCAAAGAATCTTAGTTGTTGTTGACAGTCACCTAAGCACCTTATTTTAGGGTCATCTGCCAGCCTCTTGGGTATATTTATGGAAACATTTTCAATCACTTGATGAGAATTTGATCTCAAGGCTGCTTTTGGTTGTCCTCTTTATGGTGTTGTGTATTATTTGTGGCAAGGTAAGGTATGGCAGTTCATGTCTGTGATCCTAGTTTTAGCTCTAGGAGGTGAAGCTAGAAGGATTGGGCATACAACGAGCACTGTTTTAAAAACAAAGCTAGGGTTAAGAGTGCATATTTACTGTAATTTCAGCTTCAAGAGAAACAGATTGTGGGCAAGACTGGCACTGGGCAAAAGCTGGACCCTATCTGGAAAAAAATAACTAAAGCAAAAGAAAAAAAAAGAGCTGTATGTGGCTCAAGTGTGACGTTCTCAGCTCAAACCCCACTATCACTAAAAGAAATAATAACAACAATAAAGGTATAATTATTAGTTTTGTGTTATTTGTTTCTGATTGTTATCCTGCCAGTCTCCATAAGAAAGTCTTCCCATGGAAACTGCAGGCGAGGCACCCTGAAGATTGAACCCTTGGGAGGCTGAGGCAGAGGATTGTGAATTTAGTGAGATTCTGTCTCAAGCACACTCTAAAAAAGGAAAGTACCTCTTTATGTGGACTGAATTCTCTTTTTGCTTTTACCCCTAGTACTCTTCTCCCCAAGTCCTTGCTCCTTGCCTTACATACTTGATAGTTGCTCCAAGTTGAAAGCCTTTAGTATGGAGCTGATCCTAACTCTAGAAAATCAAATCTTAAAACTGGGTGCTAGTGGCTCACACCTGTAATCCCAGCTAAGATCTCACATCTCAGGAGACTGAGATCCGAGAGGATTGTGGTTTGAAGCCAGCCCAGGCAAAGTCCCTGTGAGAGACTTATCTCCAGTTAACCACTGAAACCTGAACGCGGTGCTGTGGCTCAAAGTAGTGGAGTGCTACCCTTGAGCAAAAAGACCTCAAGGACAGAGCCCAGGCCCTGAGATCAGATCCCCCCCACCCCCCCAAAAAAAATCAAGTCTCAGTCATCAGTAAGCCTCTGAAAGTAGATTGAGTTGGAATGTTTTTGTTGGTTTACTATTATCATAATGTATAATATCATAATGTTTCTAAAATGAGAGCATAACACTTTTACACTTAGAGAAACTTTTTTTTTTCCTTTCAAAACTAGGCATACTAAGTAGAGCTCGTTTGAGTACTTCTTTTGGAATGGTATTAGAATGTTTTGCCAACAGGGAAAGGGTTCTGGTCTCATGTGTAGACTGTGTACACTGCTTTGTTTCTACACTTTTGCTCATTGAGATTCTCTTCCTTTTAGCATCTCCTTATTCTGTCACCACTCCATGCTATTATGGTTTCACACAGGGATTTTTTGAGAATTTCTGAAAACCATGAGATTGGTGAACCAAACTGTGGGGGCCATCCTGAGTGTAGGAACCAAGGTGAACCGTGTCCTGATCCTAACAGGAAGCACATATTTAACTTTGAGAAAGGCAGAGTTATTTCTTGCTGGAGTTGATGAGTCCTGGTGGATTGTAGTTTCTCAAGGTAGCAGGTGGAGAGGTCTTTTCAGGGTAGAAGGATGGTAATGGATTGAAAAGTTTCCACCAAGTTCAGAAATGAAATGCAAACCATGTCCAAGATGGCCCATGTCCGGAAGGGAGCCTGTAATCACATGCCTTGCGCTGCCCTGCTCCTTTGTTTTGGGAAAGGCAGAAGACTGCTATTTTTGTATCCCCAGAACCATCTTGTTATGTGCCTTAATTAGAGATGTTTTAGGAAACAGATTTAAAAAAGCCAGTTTCAAAGAAAGTATTGGAATCTGTAACTTGCTAAACTTGGGAATGTTGTACATTGAATATTAAGACAATGCTTTTGGCAGACTAGGTTTGGATCATTATGGCTTAGAAGTGACTTTGGCTAGAGGGATTCAAAGTAGGATTTTGCATTTGTACATTCTAGGTGTTGAATCTGTCTTTGAGGTATCTTGATTTTATTTTGCTTTATCTGGCCCACTGTTAATTCATATGCAATAGGGTTAATGCAATAGGGTTAATTTCTGTTTCAAGGGGTATCTGAGGATTTCAATAAATAGGTCAGATGCTTGGCACGTGGTTGATGCTTAGTAAAAATGTCTTTTCTTTTGGTTATTACTGCAAATAAAGAATAAGACATGCTAGGTGGCCCAGAGCAGACTGCAAAACATCTTTATGTGTTCATTATTGTGCCTTATAGATGTCAGTGATGCTCTGTGGTAGGATTCTAAATAGGCAGATGGTGGCTGAGAGCAATAGCACTATAGTAATAAAACCCTACCATCACTAAGAGTAGAAAGAAACAGTGAAGCTCAGAGATTGCAATGTGACATCAAATGACATCATATCCCATACCTCAAGAAGCATTTTTCCAACAGAACTAGGAAAGTAATTCCTAAAATACTTTAAAAAAACCTGATTATTAAATTTAGCAATATCCTGATTATTAAGTTCAGCAATATCCTCAGCCTGGAGAAAACAGGTTTCACTCCACCAACATCAAATGTTCCTTCAGTCATTGAAGGATATAAATGGTAAATACTTTCAGAACTTAAAAGTATACGATTTGCTTGAAAGAAGCAACTTGAGACTGATTTGGTAAGTGAGGTCATGATACTGCCCCAGTGTCAACGAGAGACAGGGTTGTGATTGGCCATTTATTATAGGCTTCGGAGTACACAATGGCAGATAGAATAATGCAGTTGAGGCCAGGCACTAATGACTCACGCCTGTAGTCCTAGCTACTCAGGAGGCTGAGATCTGAGGATTTTGGTTTGAAGCTAGCCTGGGCAGGAAAATCCATGAGACTCTTATCTCCAATTAACCACCCGAAAACTGAAAGTGGCACTGTGGCTCAAAGCTAGCCTTGAGCAAAAAGTTCAGGGACAGTGCCCAGGCTCTGAGTTCAAGCCCTACTACCGGCCAAAAAAAGGCTGGAAAAGGGAGATCTTGTGTGGACTAGAGGGAAATAGGAAGAAGAAAGAGGACTGGTTTAGGCCTTAACACAGCCATAAGTGTATGGGGTCTAATTCGAGAAACAGGCCACTCTTTTCCCAGCATTACGTCCACCTCAGAACCAAGTCTGGGGTTTCACTCTGTGCGTTATCTTGTGCCTGGCTCTGTTGTCAGCCTGTAGTTATCTCTACTTCTTAGGTTCTGCTTAGGTCCTTAGGTTCTGCTTGTCATTGCTTCTCTCCTATAGCCTTCAAGTCCATCTCTTTCTTTCAGCCGTCTTCCCATTCTCATTGTGGCCTCAATGTACACTGGACTGACGTCCCACTTTCCATTCTTGTCCTTCTTTGGTTCATTTCCCCCAGTCTATGTAATAATTGTTTTGTGTGTTTCTGTCTCATCACTCAACTCCTCCCTTGTGCCATTAAGAGGAAACATAAACTTTGTGAATTCTTTTGTACTGTTTCTTCTCTCTTGCAGTATGTATTTGAATCCAGTGTGTATTGGGTACACTTAATCCACTGCCTTGAATGCCCTGGTCTTCCTTTAGCCTAGCTATTAAGTTGTTCTCTTGCCATCAAGCCTTAGTTCTCTCCTTGGTTCTTTCTTTCAGAGCACTTGCCCCCTGCAATTTTGCCACTGTTTTGACTTGCTGCTTCACATCCCAACTCCAGATCTTAAAGTTGGGGGCCCCTGGGATCTTTCACTTCTGTTTCTTGTATGCTATACCATACCAAGTTGATTTCTAGTAAGTAATTGTTGACCATTGGATTACCTACTCCTTTTTTCCTTTACTAGCTTTTGGAGCATGATCTCATACTCCGTTTTTAGTTGGCTGTAATACAGATTTTTTTTTAAATCCAGATTGCCCCATAACTAAAAAGATATATTATTTGCCTGGGCATTGCTCAGGTTGTACAGCTCCAGACAATGAGTGAAGACTTGGATACCAAGTTTGAGTCCCAGTCTCCGATTAAAAATTTTATAAAAAAGAAATAGAACCAGTCCAAGTGATGTTTTTCCAGTTTCAGGGATGGTGCTAATTCATGCCTCTTAGTAAGGACTGGGTGCTAGGAGATTCTTCCTCTGAGTTCATCTGGGTTAATGGATGGGTTTTTCTTTTCTCTTTTTCATTTCTTAGGTTGAAGAATTTACCTGATCACTCTTTTGTAACAAGTTATACCATGGGGCTTAGTTGCTGACTTGAGCATGTGGACTTCTCACATGGTAGAGTAAGTGCCATGCTTGTCTTAATGCTGTGTCTAGTGGATGATGACCAACCTCAGCCCTCGGTGTTAATCTGCATTGCTTCTCATCATCCCAGACCCAGTGAGGCCTTACGTCTATTTCTTTGGTGATGGGTTCCCCCCCACCTTTTTCTGAACTTGTTGTACTATTTTTCAGTAGATATTTTTCTAAACAGGAACAAGTTTGAATGGTTGAAGCATCACTAGGGCCTATTCCTCTTTGTCCACAGGAAAAAATCTATCTTAGGCATCAGGTTTTGCACAGTCCATGTCTACCATCTTGATTTCCATTTTTTATGGCTTTTTCTTCTTGAACTATCTGTACTTTTACTGAGGTCCCCCTACTGAGTTTCTCTTTGTTCATCATGTGCTTGGCTGATCCTCCATCTGGCTAAAATACAGCCCCTCTGAGCAGATTCCTTCAAATAAAGCTTCTCTTCTTCTGAAGGACTCCAAAATCTCATCTCATTTATTTCCCTCCAGTAAAGCCCAGCACCCTGTGTTCTTTTGTGTGCCTTACTTCATTCTGCCTTACTTAAGATAGAGGGTGTGTGCGCGCGCATGTGTGTGCCCATGCACAATGAATGGAAGCTCCAGGAGAGCAGGGACTGCATCTGAAATATCTGTGTCACATTGGTGACATACAGACCTACTATGGTGGCATGTAGAAGAATTTTGAACTCGTTCTTTTCTTTCTGTAGTCCATACGTATTTGTATGAGATGAGACACATGCATTTATGTTAGTGGCTATGGGAACATATCAGGCATGTAGGAAGTGTTAAGAGAGAAGAAGGTAGGAAAGTAAAGTGTTTAGAGCATGAATTAGCCTGAGGCTTGAGTGGGAACTGGAATGAACCAGTAGCTCCAACTTGAGGAGACTCCTCTGGGTAAGGGAAAGATGTTGTCTCTGAGCTCTTTTGCTCAAGGATAGCACTCTACCACTTTGAGCCATAGTGCTGTGTGTGTGTGTGTGTGTGTGTGTGTGTGTGTGTGTGTGTGTGTTTTAAGTAGTTAATTGGAGATAAGAATCTCACAGGGACTTTCCTGCCAGGGCTGCTTTGAACCTTGATCCTCAGTTCTCAGCCTCTTGAGTAGCTAGGATTACAGGCATGAGCCACTGGTGTCTGGTCTAGCACAATGCTTTTTTTTTTTGGCCAGTCCTGGGCCTTGGACTCAGGGCCTGAGCACTGTCCCTGGCTTCCTTTTTGCTCAAGGCTAGCACTCTGCCACTTGAGCCACAGCGCCACTTCTGGCCGTTTTCTGTATATGTGGTGCTGGGGAATCAAACCCAGGGCCTCATGTATACGAGGCAGGCACTCTTGCCACTAGGCCATATCCCCAGCCCCAGCACAATGCTTTTTAATAGCTATTTTTTTTAAACAGGGCATATATTACATCTAAGACATCCTGCTTTTGGTTCTCTGTCTTCTAAGTCAGATATTATTAACTCATTTTATAGAAAGAGAAAAGGAGACTTGGTGTATCACAGTTTGCCCTAGGCCCTTGAACAAACAAGTGAACCCAAACCTAGGCCTTTTATGTTACAAAATACGTTATTTCTCCTCAATCTTCTCTTTGGAGGAACCAGTGGTTCCCAGCACTCAAGGACAGTGTGGATTTTAGAATTTATGGAGTCATTCCTGATGGGGTTTCCATTCTTTCTGTACTTGGGGTCTGGGAGCAGCCTCTGGAGAAGGACTTAGGAGTATATGAGACATGGACATCTTACACTGATGTTTTATTCAGCGAACAGATGAGGCCCAGGATACATTAGAGCACAAGATCAACCAGTGAATAAAAATGAATGAAATATTTGACCAGATCCTGTGAGACAGAATCCAGTATCCTTAAGACAAAACAGCTGAAACAAAACACAGATTCTTAAGAGCCAACAATAGATACTGGACCTTAGGTTGTCTTTTAAACTCGAACCATAGAAGCCACCTGGCAATTCTACATATCATAGTAGTCTGTCTCTCTGAATATTAGGTTAGTGTTTGATAAGCCAGGTTATGTGGTTGTACCATTATATTAGTTCCCCTTTCATTAGATAATGAAATTCTTCAGACAGCTACTTTATAAACAAAAGGGATTTTTATAATGGCTCATAATTCTGGTCCATTGTCAAGGGACCACATCTGG
The DNA here is from genome assembly GCF_023159225.1 of Perognathus longimembris pacificus. Taxonomy (NCBI): domain Eukaryota; kingdom Metazoa; phylum Chordata; class Mammalia; order Rodentia; family Heteromyidae; genus Perognathus; species Perognathus longimembris. Next base: position 17,179,906 of record NC_063178.1, read on the forward strand.
TGGTGGCTTTCTCACCAGCAGAGACAGGGAGCATACCATATGCATTTGTGTCTTCTGGTCTCTCTCCCTCTTGAAAAATAACCTATAAAACAACCAGGATTTAATCTTTGTGGCACCCTTTAATGGCTTTTAGCTAGCTCTGATCGCTCTTAAAAGTGCTATGTCTAAATACATAGCATCCCCTTTCCCCCTCTCCTTTCTCCTCTCCCTCTTTCCCCCTCTCTGTTGTTGATCCTGAGTGCTGCCTCTGAGCTTTTGTGTTCAAGGCTGTGACTCTACCACTTGAGCCACAGCTTCACTTCTGGTGGTTAGTTGGAGAGGAGAGTCTCACGGATTTCCCTGCTGGGGCTGGTTTCAAACCATATCCTCAGATCTCAGCCTCCAAAACAGGTAGGCTCATTTCACAAGGAAGGCCAAATTTCAGCACATTAAGCTTTGGGGAACACACAAACCACAATACCTTCACATTAAAAGCACCTTGTCCTGTGTAAAGGTAGCCTATTGCCTGCTCTGAGTTATTACTTTGCTCTCTATAGTTAATGGACTATGAATCTGGCCTAAGACTGGAGAAAGTGCAAGGTATAAGGCTTTTTATCTAAGTAATACACAAAGAGCTCATGAAAATGTTGATCCTTTACACGTATGAACATCTGATAATGCATTAAAATAAAATCTAGCTAATAGCTTGGGTTGGTTGCTTACTCCTGTGATCCCAGCTACGGGGGTGCAGATAGGTAAGAGCATCAAGATGCAGGCAAACTCCTGTCAAAAATGTGAGACCATATCTGAAAAAATTAAAGTGAAAAGGGCAAAGGGCATGTGGCCTAACGAGTAAAGCACCTGCCTAGTAACCTGGAGACCCTGAGTTTAAATCCCTTTACTGCCGAAACAGAGCAACAGCAAGAAAAAAACATTAGCTCTTGATTCCAGGGGCTTCTCTCAGTAGTGCTGTGTACTTTCCTACCTTTGTGTTTGAAGCAGAGAACTTGCCTTTTGCTGGAGACTCATACCTGTAATCCTAGCTACTTTTTTGGGAGGCTGAGCTACGAGGATTACAGCTTAATGCCAGCCTGGACAGGAAAGTCTGTGAGACTCTTTGTCTCCAATCACTGAAAAACCAGAAGTGGAGCTTACGTGGTAGATCATTAGCCTTGAGCACAAAAGCTCAGGGATAGCATCCAGACGCTGAGTTCCAGCTCAAGGACCAGCAAGCACCAGACAAAACAACCCCCCCCCCCCCCAACAGAGAACTCTTTGGTGTGGGTGTGCATGCGTCGGGTTATCTCACCTAGAATCTAGATTCTAAAATGTAAATTTCAGGAACAACTTGTGAAACTGTTTTGTGGCCTCAGCTTTTCTGGGTTTTCTAGGCGAGTTGTGGCCTGGAGATGCCCTGGACTCAGGAGTTCCAACTGGAGCCTTCATTCCGGTCCAAGTTCTGTCACCTCTAGCTGGGCCCTTCACTTTCTAAGCCTCACTCCTTTCTGTGAATGGGTCATCAGACTTTGATCCTAAAGCCCCCTGTGACCTCTCTATGACTTACTCTTCATTACTGACCAGTACAGTATACCTAGCCAGTCACCGCCAGGAAAACCACTTGTTTATGCCACAGTGAGGATCAGGGCCAGACTAGGACCTGAAAGGTAGCATACAAGAGCCTTGTCCTTGTATCCTATTTACTGTGCTCCTTTCATAGGAGAGGCGTGACACAGGATTCCTGCTGCTTGGTTCCTACAGAGAAGGAAAAGCAAGTTTCCTGACCTTTCCCTATCTAGTTCTGTTGAAAGCAGAATGAAGAGACGCAGTGGCCAAGCTGCAGGAGGATTCTGGTGACTCGTGGGGCTGGGGCTATCCCTCTGCACTAATTGTTTGTGTCATGAGTGGACATTGCTAGTGAGGAAACAGAAGGTGGGGGGCTCCCGTGAGCGTCCATGACGTCAGTGAAGGGGCCCAGCACCCATGGCCAGGGGGGCTCCGGGGCGTCTCCACACTGTGCGCGAGACATTGCTTACCACGTAGAGGTAGGAAAGGCTCAAAGTTTTCACAAGGTGAAAGCCTTTTAACTTAGAAAAGTTTAAAAAGCAAACCATCAGAAGTATGCTTAATGTGGAAAGCTTAGAAAATAAGCAAAATAAGACAAAACAAATGTCTTCAATTGCATAACCAATTCTAGATGTATATTCTTTTAGATACGTTTTCGGTACCTGTACTTGTGCTCCAAAGTGATATCATGTGGCATATCTGTTTCCATGTTGTTTCTTTTTTTGGGGGTGGGTGGGTGGATGAACTACTGGTACCAGGGTTTTGAACTCAGCATCTTGAGCTTGCTCAGCAAGCACTTTACCACTTGAGCCATGCCTCCGGCCCAGCTTTCTGCCAGTTGTTTTGGAGATGGAATCCAGTGAACTTTTCTGCCTGAGCTAGCCTTTTATCTTGATCTCCAAATCAGCCCCCTCATTAGCTAAAATAACAGACATGAGCCACATAGTGCCCTACTATTAACCATATTAGATGTATTACAGATCTGAAAAAAGTTGGTAATATATTGTTTGTTCAGGATTTTATTGGTTGTCTTAAAAAATAACAAGACTCTATTTGACTAGGAACCCCCCCCCCAAAAAAAGCTATTTTTATCAGACATTTCTAGCCTTACTTAAATTTAAACAAGAAAGTGTCTTTCTTAACTTCCTGTCAAAACCCCTGAATTCCTTAAAGTTATACCTTGGTATAACTTTAATAGAAATTATATGTTACCAAGGGAACAGACAATTGAAGTAGTGTATTTAAAATTTAGTAGGTGTTTCTTTGCTCAAGTTCCAGGAGAGAGGCTCGGAAGCCCAGTCCAGTCTTGAGAGAACTTGCTTCATGTCCAGGTTTTGCTGAGGATAAGAATCTGTATGCGTGAATGATTCCATGCTGTCTTTGGGGGGTCTTTATGATCATCTTTGTTTTTCCTTCTTTTCCCTTTGACTTGATTAGCTATTGCAGTTAAGGGCAGCACTATCTGTTTTTACAGGTGTTAATTAGGTTTCTTTGTAAATTTACTGTAATACTTTAATCCCAAATAGTTGCTGTAAGTGGATATGAAGACCATGCTGACTTTCCAGTAATTTTTTTACTCTTTGCCTTTTTCTCCCTGCTTTGCTTAGCTATACTTTTCCATGCTCACGGATTTTTTTTTTCTTTGCCAGTCCTGGGGCTTGGACTCAGGGCCTGAGCACTGTCCCTGGCTTCTTTTTGTTCAAGGCTAGCACTCTGCCACTTGAGCCACAGCACCCCTTCTGGCCGTTTTCTGTATATGTGGTGCTGGGGAATCAAACCCAGGGCCTCATGTATATGAAGCAGGCACTCTTGCCACTAGGCCATATCCCCAGCCCTTAGCTATAATTTTCCTGTGGAGTCATGTGGTTGTTTAAACTGCCAACACTTCTATATGGTGGGATTCTAATTTCTTGTTTTTTTTGGCCAGTTCTGGGCGTGAACTCAGGGCCTGAGCACTGTCCCTGGCTTCTTTTTTTTTTGCTCAAGGGTAGCACTCTGCCACTTGAGCCACAGTGTCTCTTCTGGCCTTTTCTATATATGTGGTGCTGGAGGCTCGAACCCAGGGTTTCATGTATACGAGGCGAGCACTCTTGCCACTAGGCCCTATTCCCAGCCCCGGATTCTAAGTTCTGATACCACACTGACCAAGCCCCCTGCCCTGACCCGGGGGATTGTTCCAAGGCATGGGCTGCAGCCCCCTTGCTTTTGGGGTTGGGAAGGCAGGAAAGAAGGGAGCATCACTTGAGTCTCCAGAAGGGAAAGAACTGGGGTCTGGGCAGGTAGAGTCAGATGCACCTCCTAAAGAGTTCTCTTGTTGTCAAATTATGTGATTTTTCTCAGAGAAATTGGAAGAAATTTTTTTTTTGTGTGTGATATGTTTCAAATCTCTTCATTTCCTTTGTTTTCCTTCATGTTGGCCTGGTTTCTGTGTGTGGTGGGGGTGGTTCTGGGGCTTGAACTCAGGGCCTGGGCGCTGTCCCTGAGCTCCTTTGTTCAAGGCTGGTGCTCTACCACTTTGAGCCACAGCTTCCCTTGCCGTTTTCTGGTGACTCATTGGAGATAAGAGTCTCATAGACTTTGCTGCTTGGTAGGCTTTGAGTTGCCATCCTTAGATCTTAGCCTCCTGAGTAGCTAGGCTTATAGGCATGAGCCACTAGCACCTAAATTTTCTTTTTTAAAGTATGGATCAACAGTATACATGCACAGCCCAGATTAGACCCACAAATAGTTGGTACTGTAGTGATTGCCTTTCAGATACGATCTTTCACAGGAATCTTAAATAAGCAGAGCACAAGAGTGCGGATTCCATTGTAACCACCTGAGATGTCCTAATTAATCCCTTTTGACCAATAATGCATAAGAAAATAATGGCCAATTCCTTGATTGCATGTAACTCTGTTCTGCTATTTTTTCATGTCTTGGATACAGAACAGTTTTTTCAAAGGAAAATGGAGTTTTAGGCTAATGATCTCCAGTCAAGTGTCTTCTTTGTTATGTATAACTTTTTCAGATTTCTAAATATCATTATTCAGGCTGAGGATGTGGCTTAGTGGTAGGGGGCTTGCCTAGCCTGCATGAAGCCCTGGGTTCGATTCCTCACTACCACATACACAGAAAAAGCTGCAAGTGGTGTGGCTCAAGTGGCAGAGTGCTGGCCTTGAGCAAAGAGAAGCCAGGGACAGTGCTCAGGCCCTGAGTCCAAGGCCCAGGACTGCCCAAAACCAACCAAACAAAAAAACCAAACAAACAAAAGAATTATTACCGTATTCATGCTCCTGTTATTAGTAATTAAGATTTATTGAAATTTAATATTGTTTTTCTCTAGTTAGCAGATTGTTATTCATATAATTTTTTGTTTTTATCTCTCCAAAGATTTGAACATGGAATTCAATCCTTCAGACCATCCTCGGGCCAGCACAATATTCCTCAGTAAATCTCAGACGGACGGTAGGTTTCTAATTTACTTATATCTGTTAAAACAACTGGCATTAATAACTCAAGTTTTGATTTTCCGCTAGATTTTATTTTCAATATGAAACTAAATAGCCTTTAAGTGATCCTGGAGGATATTGTTTAATCATTTTTGGCTTGGAAGTAACCCTGCTCATTTTGCCTATTTGCTGGATTATTCCTACAATGCTTTCTGTAGTGGATAGTTCTACTTTGAGTCAGAAATTTTCCTTTTCTTATAAGAATTAATATTTGCATAAGTTCCCAAAAGAAAAATACAAATTTCAAGTGAACACAGCATTAATAACTGTTTTGTCATGGAATTGGTACAGTTGCCAATTGTGAGAGCTGAAATGACCCTGTATACAAAATGCAGTGGTTTTCTTTTTTTTGTCAAAGGGTTAATAACCAGCTAAGTGCCTGCAATTTCTTCTGGAGGGAAGTCTCTTCATAGTCCCTGGCTCATCTCACTGTTACCTGACCCTTGGCTACACAGGAAAGATGGGATCAAATTTCTGCAGTATAGTGTATAGACACAAACCTTTGCTTTGGATACTTGCAGAAAAGTATGGAATTTGGTGACACAGTTCCTATGATGTTATTCTATAATGTGGAAATCATACGGTTTCTGTTCTTGACTCTGGGCAAATTGCTAATCTCTAACTTAGAAAAAATACTATAGCAAGTAGAAAATAAGTAAGTTTAAGGTAAGGAGTTCATATTTAAGAAATGGTTATGTTAATGATGGTTAGTAACAGTTTTGGCATGGTATAAGGCTGATGTAGTGTGGACCAGTGACTTGGTTTGAAAGCCTCTGATGCATTTTTTTTTAAGTTTCTAAAAGAAAGAGTAAATCAGTATAGTTATCAAATACTTCTGAATTTAAATTTTGAATGCATTAGGTCCTCTCCATTCTCACACCCACAATTTTCTTTGGTGCAAAGGAAAAGCTAAAATGGGAGGAGTAGGAAGGATATTTCAAGGAAAGGAAAATGACAGGATGAGGTTTGGAACAATGAAAAATGAGGCCAAAACAATTTTGTATAGAAACTTAAGGGATCGTGCTGTGAAAACAAGCTGTAAGTCTGGCTAACGTTGAGGTTTGGTCTTTGCTTCCTGTGATCTTAGGGTACAGACCAACACCAATCAGAAAACTTTCCCGCAATATTTGCATCAAGTTTTATCAGAGCCTCTGGGTGGATGACACCTGCTGTTGTCGTGGGGAAAGGAAATGACCTAATAGAAGGCTCCAGAAATAGCTTAGGGACCTTCCCTTCGCCACTTTTTCTGGATCTCATTCCCTTGCTCTTCTGAAACATCAAGCCATCTGTACTCTAACCCCTTGTTTCTTGCTTTAACTTGCTTCAACTTCAGCTATTAAGTTCTAGACCTTTCCACTCCCCATGGAAAATATCCCGTACACTACTTGCAGGTGTTCCCCGCTGTTCCTCTATCTGGGGACCGCTCCATCGTGCCTGCTTCTTCTCATTTCACTTGTGCTCTTTCAGTTCCCTCTCCTGCTGTTACATGGGGTGTGGGGAGAAGTTACCTGAGAACTTTTACCTGCCAGAGCTACTGCCTCCTTCCATGCCATTTGCAGCCACCAACCAGTCTTTTGGATTCCTATTTTCTTGTTCTATTCCTGTTCTTGTGCTGTTCCTGTTCTAAAAAGGTGTGTGTGTGTGTGTGTGTGTGTGTGTGTGTGTGTGTGTGTGTGTGTGTGTGTTGGTCCTAGGACCTGGATGCTGCCCCTACACTCTTGCTCAAGGCTATCACTCTACTACTTGAGCCTTTGTTGTTTGTTCATTTTGATTTGTTTTGGTGGTTAGTTGGAGCTTAAGAGTCTCATGGACATTCCTGCCCAGAGTACCTTTGAACTGTGGTCCTCAGATCGAAGCCTCAGGATAGCTAGGATTATAGTTGTGATTTATCAACGTTACCCCACCCCCCCCAAAAAAAAAAAAAAAGAAAGAAAGAGAGGAAAAAAAAAAGATTAAAAAAAATAAGTAACCTTGGTAACTTTCATGAATTAGCCCTTCGGTGAAATTACTGTCCGTGAATTGAACTTTGTCAAATTCACCCTCCTAAATTCTTCCTTTCTATAAGCTGCTTTGTCATGCACAGGAACTCTTTACTACATAACTTTACCCTTCGGAGGTAGGTTCACAACGGCGAGTCCCATCCTATTGCTTTGTAAAGAATGTTGTAGAAAAGTATGTGGGCACAAAGCCTTGAAGTGCTAGCAGTCGTGTTAGGGGCAGTACTGCTTGGGACCCTCGCTCCTGTCTTTCTTCTGTAGCCTAATTACCCTGCTTTGTTGTCATTGCTTGATGATGGTCTCTTGGTCAGGCCCCTGCCGTCAGCCACCTGTGAGTCTGAGATAGGCACGTTACAGGTCTGCAGTTGGTAATTAGAATTTTTTGGTGGTTAATTCCTTTTCCCTTGGTACCACAGAGTTTTAGGCTGGACTTAGAACCTTGTTCTCATTGTTCTAAAGGAAATTGGCAACTTCAGCAAAACCAGATTATAATAGAGTACTTGCTAATTAGATCTCCCTAGTTGGCTGAAGTTATAGGTATTTTATTAAAACCAGAGTGACTCTTTCCATGTCATTTCTTTGCACAAGTGAGATGTCGTTGAAGACTTCTCTAAGTCAAAGAGTCATTCAACCAACAAGGGTCCTGTGTGGTGGAGGAAATTACCAGGTGAGAAAGAAATTAGCTCTCTTGGCTTACCTTGCCTTTCATGCGATGGCCTTTGCTTATGGGAAAGAACTTGTGTGTAGTTCCTAATGTCTTTCTTTTCTATAGAGATTTTGATTCATTATTTTCAAAAAGAAGAGAGCTTACGTTTAAGTTTACGAGAAAGCAGCCAAGGTCCATCTTTTTCCTTTCAGCTCACATGATGTTTGGAAATTCTTTTTTTGAGAAGTAGGACAGAAGTCCTACCGTTTGTGCACCTGTGTGGGAGAGGAAAGAAGGAAGCGAGCGGCACCAGCAAGTGGAGGTGGCAGGCTCTTGGAGAGCCCCTTGCCAGACTTGAACCCGTAAAATTCAGGCATAAAAAACGTGAGCAGTGCTTTCCTTTGCACATTGCCTCAGATGTACTAAAATCACGTGTTTGCGCCTGGACTACGCTGATCCTTTTGCATGGGAGGTAGCACAGTACCTTGGTTCGGGAGTGGCTGCCATGTGCCTGGTTGGGCAATTCTTGGCTCAGAGCATTCCTTCAGCAACTTTGCCCCATTCTCTAACTTTCATGCTTTCCGGGCTTCGGATGACCTTTTACAAAGCTCCCGGTATGCTGTTATCACCTCTGGGATTTGTATATTTTAACATACTTCTTTTTTTTATACAGACACATTCATTTGGGAAAGTACATGTACCATTTATTAAGTATGCAAATTAAAGATTAAAAATATATACAACAAAATATCAATAATGACGTATCTTTTTATTTTTGGATAGATATTTATGCATCTATATTTTCTAAGTTTTAATTTTCATTTGTAGTTGTATTTTCTTGTTTTTGTTTTGTTTTGTTTTGTTTTGTTTTTTTGCCAGTCCTGGGCCTTGGACTCAGGGCCTGAGCACTGTCCCTGGCTTCTTTTTGCTCAAGGCTAGCACTCTACCACTTGAGCCACAGCGCCCCTTCTGGCCGTTTTCTATATATGTGGTGCTGAGGAATTGAACCCAGGGCTTCATGTATATGAGGCAAACACTTTACCACTAGGCCATATTCATAGCCCTGTATTTTCTTTCTTATACTACTTTAGATTTTTTTTCTACATAGAGATTTTTTTACATAGAGATTTCTATGTATGTCTTTTTTGTTGTTGTTTTTGTAACCAGAAAGAGTTTTTTTTACTGGAACCACTTAATTGAGGTTTCTGTATATCTGAAGAAATCCTTTGGCCTTGACTATTCTGTCGGAAATAGAAACATCTGAAGTAGATAGGCAATTTAGATATTTGCTCTTGGAATAGGTTTTTCTTGTGGCCGGCCTGCCTGCCTTCAATTCCTTGTTCCTTCTCTCTTGACTGTTCTGCCCTAGACATCTTTGAATTTTTTCCTTCTCTTTTCCTTGTTCTTTTATCTGCCTGTGTATGTTAATTTCCTTTCGAATGCACAGAATGTTCTGTTCCTCTGGTCCTGGGTTTAGAAATAAACACAGGTCCACTTGGCAGTTTCTAGCTTCCTTCCTGCCCTCTCCTGGGATGACATCATCAGGATGCCTTGCCCAGGGTAGGAAGTTTAGGGTGAATTTCCCCCAGGGACACTTGTGTCCTGGTCACTGTGATCATAACTTCCTGTCAGGAAGTAAGAAGGTAGGGGCTGTGGTATGAACTTAGAATAGGGGCTCAACAATTAAGTGAACAATTAAATCCACTTTGTACTGAAGTCTGCAGGAATTTATTGGTGCTGTTGCAACCTATCCTGTAGAGGATTATATTGAATTTTTAATCTGATTGTTTGAAGCCTGATTTATGTTATCCATAGTAGGAAGAATAAACCCTTTTCTTTTGGTCGACGTTTTGTAATCTATATCGAGGATACTGTCTCGGCACTTAATTCTCACATTTAAAATGCGGTTGTTCTGAACATAAGACTTGCGGCTCCTACTTTTGTGGCCTGCCAGACTTTCACATGTAGAAGCTAACTAATTCTTCTTTGTAAAATAACGTACCTCTCTTAACCAGAGCCTAATGATTTTGTTTCACATGGAACTCATTTCACGCCTGCAGGTAGGGTTTAGGGGGAGAGAGCAGCTCAGCACAAGATCCACTCTGGACCTGTTCCCCACATCCTTCCAGTCATTCCTCTCCTCGTCGTGCCTGCTCGAGCTGCTGCTCACTTCCAAAGACGCTTGTTGGTATAAAGTGGCATTGCTAGGAAGTCCTCCCTGCTGACTAACACCCCGTAGCGTAGTGGCGCCTTGATGCCACTGGAAGATCTGGCTCGGGAATTCGAAGTGGGAAACCAAGTTACTTTTGAGTCACATCCATAAAGAGGTTAGCTGAAGATCTGTTTTGATTGTCACTGGCTTTCCCACAGGACGTTGGTAGGGCTGTGTGTGTATGCGTGTGATCTTTTTTGTGCTGATCTTGGGACTTGAGCTTTTTTGCTTAAGGTTAGGCTCTACCACTCAGATGCAGGTTCACTTCTAGCTTTGGGTGGTTAATTGGAGATAAGAGTCACAGATTTTCTTGCCTGAGCTGGCTTTGAATCTTGATCCTCAGATCTCAGCTTCCTGAGTAGCTAGGATGACAGATGTGAGCCACTAGTGCCTGGCTGCAAACCGTGTTTTTAAGTCTAAAGAAAATTTACTTCTGTGACATTGTGCTAAAGGAGTATCTCTTAACACCTTGTGAGATTCTGTTCCTCAGATAGCAAACACTACCACTTACTTTTCACTCCCATTTTATTGGGAGAAGACTTAATACCAACTTGAGTGTTTCTGCTGATTTTAGATGGTTTGTGTTGAAAGTCTCTAAAATTGTCCATATGAGGGCTTGAACTCAGGGACTCACACTCAACTTTCTTGTACTTTATTTACCACTTGAGCCACACCTCCAGCCCCTTCCCCCAATAGGTTTTTAAAGTCACTATGTACTCTCTTTTTAGCTAATTAAAAATCCTTTTAGCAGACTATCATAGATGAGATCAAAGGATATCACTGTTAATCTTTTCCCAAGAAAGACGAGATTTATGATACATAGCAGTTTATTGCATTTGTCCCTACATGACAGAGGACACTTCAGAGATTTTGATGAACAAAATATTGAATCTTAAAACGAATTTAAAAACTGGGTACTAGTGGCTCATGCCTGTAATCCTAGCTAATCTGGAGGCTGTGATCTGAGGATTGTGGTTTCAAACCAGCCCAGGCAGGAAAGTCCATGAGACTCTTATCTCCAATTAGCCACCAGAAAACTGGAAGTGGCACTGTGGCTCAACGTGGTAGAGTGTTAGCTAAAAGCCTCAGCCCAGAAAACCTTGAAGACACATAGTCACTTACAGAAAAAGGAGTTTATTGTCAGCAGGGGCTGAAAAGGCCAATTCTCTCCCAGGAAAGAAGAAATGGCTCCTGTCTTTCATTCAGAGGCATTTTTATACAGCCAGGGGACTAGAGATGGGGGAAATTTCATTAGGGGGCTGAAAATAATCTGTGTGGGCAGCTGAATGCTAAAGATAGCATGTAGAGGGGGTGGGATTTTCTTATTGCAGCAGTTATAGTTAGGCCACATTCTGCTGATACAGCTGAGGTCTAGAGATAAGTGTACATTCAGGAATGAGATGGAGCTGAGGGCCTAAGATGGAGACTATCAAGCCCCAAATGGAGGAAAACATACTAACACTAGCCCTGAGTAAAAAAGCTCAGGGACAGCCTCCAGGCCCTGAGTTCAAGCCCCATGACTGACAGCCAACAACAACAAAACAACTGATGTAAAAGCAGACTGTTAATAGGTTGACACACCGCTTATACAATTACATAAAATAGCTACCCCCCCCCCCCCCCCCCCCGCGTCCTGGCTTGGACTCGGGGCCTGAGCACTGTCCCTGGCTTCTTTTTGCTCAAGCCTAGCACTCTACCACTTGAGCCACAGCGTCACTTCTGGCTTTCTCTATATATGTGGTGCTGAGGAATTGAACCCAGGGCTTCATGTATACGAGGCAAGCACTTTACCACAGGCCATATTCCCAACCTCTAAAGCCTTTTTGATTTCGGGGCTGATTAATGACTTGGGTGGTTCTAAATTTGTTTGGAAGAAAGGTTTAGATTTGGGTAATTTCATCTGTCAGTCTTGCTAATATAAAGACATTTTGCTTAGTATATTTTCCTCCTGATGTAGCATCTTAGTCCTGTTCCAACCATCATAGGAGGAAAGAAATACCTAATTTTAAGAGTACCATGTATCTCACAGATCTCCGGAATGATTGGAATGGGGTGGGTGATGTAAAATATTTTAGAGCTAAGGCAGCATCTACCTTCTCCCTATGCGTAGCAGTTGTGTGGGGTTCTTCTGATCCCACTCCGGCTTGGTTGTCCAGTTGGGAAATAATAGAACCCAAAGTAGTTGTACTCATGAGTATAACTTATTATGAGAGGAAAGAAACAAAGTAAGTTTAAGGAAAGATGCATGGCACATTCTGAGGACATTAAGTGGAAGCATTTTCCCCTAACACACATGCCCAGTTCTCTCCCAGCTGAGTTGCATAGGTGGTTGGGCTTCATTCATCCGAGAGTACTAAGGGGGGAGGGTGTTATTGACTGAGGGTTCTCAGGCATGTAGCCTCTGCTGGGCTGTATGCAGTTCTAAGCTCCCAGAAGGAAACCACACTGTTTATACGGACAGTGGAGGCACATCTGAGGAGGCCAAGCTTACAGGATCAAGGGAAGTCAGTTCTTCTGTGTTAACTTCGTTCTGCACAGTAGAGATGTGTCTCTCATCATACAAGATTTTACCTACATTTGGGTCAGGTTACTTCCCAGATCTGCTTCTTGGGGGTGCGAGATGAGGGGAGTTGGTCCTAGGTTTTGAACTCAGGGCCTGAGCATTTTTTGCTCAAGGTTAGCACTCTAACCTTGAGCCACAGTGCCATTTCTGGTTTTTTAATGGTTGATTGGAGTTAGAGACTCATGGACTTTCCTGCCTGGGCTGGCTTTGAACCACAATCCTCAGATCTCAGCCTCCTGAGTAGCTAGGATTGCAGGCCTGAGCCTCTGACACCTGGCTGACTACTGAATTTTTAAAAATAATTAAAAAAACTATTTTTAGGTAGTTGTAACAAAGGTAGATTTTCTGATTATTGCTTACCATTTGTTAGGAGTTGTATTAGTGTGTAATTAAGTGCTACTGACATATTTTGATCGTGTGTGTGTGTGTGTGTGTGTGTATGTGTATCCCCTCCCTCCCTCCCTCCCTTTTTGTGCCAATCCTGGGACTTGAACTCAGGGCCTAGGCACTGTCCCTGAACTTTTTTTTTGTTTTAATACTCTTCATATTTCAAACTAAGTAACAATGGAGGCTTGGCTTTTTTTCACTTAAAAATTTTTTTATTATTATAAAGTTGATATAGAGGGCTTTATAGTTTTATAAGTCAGGTCGGGGTACTTAAAAATTCTTTACTATTATTAAAAAGGTAATATACAGAGGAGTTACAGTTACGTACGTCAGGTAATGAGTACATCTTTCTTTTGGACAGTGTCACCCCTTCTTCCTCTCCCACTTTTCCCTCCTGTCCCCTCCCACAAGTTGTATTTTCAACATATTGTCTACTGAGTACCACTGCTTTTGTCCCTGAGCGTTTATGCTCTACCACTTGAGCCACAACCCCACTGGCTGTTTTGGTGGTCATTGGACATAAAGAGTCTCATGGACTTTACTGCCTGGGTTGCCTTTGAACTATGGTCCTACAATCTCAGCCTCCTGAGTAGTTAGGGTTATAGGCATGAGCCACAAGTGCCCTGCTGCTTAAGTATTTCCCAATCTCCTCAGTAATACCTCTGTAAGAACTTCACATAACCCTTTTCCCCCTCCCTCTCTTCCTCTTTCCTCTAAATCTATGTCTGTGATCTTGCTGTATAGCTTAGGCTAGCCTAGGCTAGGTTTGAGGTCTTCTTGCTTCAGCCTCCCAAGTACTGGGATTACAGGTAGGTTCCACCATGCCCATCTTTAGAAACTGTGGTACTTCTTGAAGGAAACCTATTGTTTGAACCATGGATAGCTTTTATCTTCTGGAAGGCAGGAACTGTTACAGAGTGTTGACATGACCTTGAGGTGGTTACCATATTTGGGAAGCATAAAATCTTGTTCCCTACACCTATGACAGGGATGCTCTAGGAAGGACTGAGCACTTACTACAGAACTTGCTGGAAATCTTGTCAGGTTTACAGTCCATATACAAAGTACTCTAATCCCTTCAGAAAATCACTACAGAACATATGTTTTTCACTGGAAGCCTAAGTCCAACATTGAATGAATTTTGGATTCCCACATGCATGAACATACACACATGTGTGGTAGTTAAAATTTAGTGCTACCAGCCAGTTTATCATTTTACTTTGGTTAAGGTTCGCACTTGGGATAATTATGTAGAATTGGAAAAAAATAATTGCCTTTTTCCACACTGTACATTCTCTATGGTCCGAGCGTGTTGGTTGGCCTCGGGCCTGGCCCAGATACCTCGTATTCTGTGTGGTACTCAGCTCTGTGTCCCGTGACAGGACCAGGCAAATCACCTGTGTGATGGCCCTATCTGACAGCTCCATGCAGGCGCCTCTGTCCTGTGTTAACTCTTGAATATGTACACCCAGTTGTAAGATTTTGCTCTACTATTTTGAACATCTTGGAGGTAGGAAGATAGCTGTGCTTATGGAGAGAACGGGGCTAGTTTCTCTCTCTCCTTTTCCCTCATCCCCAGTGAGGAGAACTGAACCCAGAGTCTTGTGCATGCTAGGCAATTGCTCTACCATAGAGAATAATACTATGCATAGCTCCAAGAATGGGATTTCTAGGGAAAAGAAGTATTGCTCTGAGCCCAAGAACTGTGCGTTGGGAAAGAAGAAAAGTTCTCAGTAGAGAACTTTACAAAGCTCGAGTGGCTGTGCTTTGGGGGCATGGTCGGGGGAGAAGCTTCCTCAGGTGACAGACTACATCTGTACACTGAACGGGAGGCCCCCGAGGCAGTGACAGCAGATGCCATCTCCTTGCAGGAAACCCGGCCTTTGTATTCTCCACATTGAACAACCCAGAGCGTGTTGGCAGACTAGGACAGGCCCACAAAAGCCAGTCTGGGGGAAGCAGAGTGAGTGGAGGTTCATCTGGGTTCTCCGCCCCTTCTAGATCCTGTGGCCAAGGCATCCCATTCTGACCAACACAGGAAACCAAGCCACACGGTACATTCCAGGCTAGTCAGGTGGAACAGTGCTTATTCCTGGGGTGGAGTGTTGCAAGATGCCAGCTGGCCTAGCCAGGAGTTGAGGCCATTCATCCAGTATGTAAAGCAGATGGTGGTTTCCATGACAAAACATAGTCATGAGGTACCTTATCTGGCCTGAGTCCCACGTTTGTGTTATAGGTATTATTGTAGTTACTTACATTTCACTCACCCAATTTGGGTATTTATGGGTCTGATTGGGTTATATATTAGTAATCCTATTATGTCTCACCTTAAATAAGGACTGTGTATAAGTTTGGTGAGGTTTACTAATTACTTCATTTAGTTAATGGAAATCTATTGCCTTTTAATGGATGTTAGTTGTTTTTAGATGTTAGTTATTTTTGAGGGTACTGTTGTTTAAGTTGGGTGTACATTTATTTCTGCTAGCCAAATTGAAATCTGTATTTGTGTAGATCCTATATTCTCGTGTTCAGTAAATGTGAACAGGGTATACTGGTTGGTGGAAGGGACCACATCATAGAGGCCTAGTCCTTAGTAACCTGCCTGGGGTTGCCTGCAAGCCTGTAACATTTCTGTTGCATCTTTTGTTTTCACAGTGAGAGAAAAACGCAAGAGTCTCTTCATTAACCATGTAAGTGAAGCTGTCTCCCTGAGTTGTTTCATGATGACTATGAGATGTAAAGAGCTTAAATAACTGTCTTAAATGAGTGAAAATGATTTATGTATTGTGTCAGCTTAGAAGAATGGAAAGAATGTTGAAATGCATTTATAAATGGACAGTCATGGCTTGGTATTTATACACAGTCCTGAATGATTTTCTAGATTCCCTACAGTATTATTAATGGGAAAAGGTGTGTGGACAGTACAAGTACCACAGCAAACACCACATAGGCCAGAATGAAAGCTATATCTTTTTAAATTTTCAATCCTTTCTTCATTTCATCCTCATCCCTAAATTGTTATTTGTTTTCCTATAGCTCAGATCCATTTGAATAAATATATAATCACTTTCTGTGAGTTGTATCTGCTTCTTCACTCTTCTGCTTTGCTTGTGCATACTTTGGATATATCCTCAACAAAATGAGGATACATTTAACACTTTAATACATTTAATACTTTAATTGCTCCACTCAGAGTGTTTTCACAAGTCACCTCTACCCTTTTGACCATTCTGAGTAGTATGTCCCTCATCTGGTAGCCAGGACTGGTGTGTCCTAGAGATAGCTTTTCCTTCTTCCTTGAGCAGCAGCTAAAACTAGCTGGACCCCTGGGTAACTCTGCCACCATACAAGTTGCTGTCACCCTTCTCCACAAGATGTGGAGTAAGGAAGTAAGAAAACTACCAAAATAAGTGTGCTGTAAACTTTCATATTAAAAATAAGAATGGTGTATCTCACCTCTTAAAGATCTGTCTTAGGATTCTGAGGCTACCTGCAAATTTGCATTTGCAAATCTTGAAGTATTTGATACTGAAACTGTTAGCAAAAGACACTTAAGACCATAATATTTTTTTTCTCTACCCCTTGAAAATCAGGACAAAATACACTTGGAAAGAAGGTCCTAAGCGGGGCCAGTGCACTATAGAGGCATTGTATGGGGCCCATAAGAAAAATAACTGGTGATTCCTTTGTCAGAATGTTAGTATATGTGTTGCGGACACTTGTTTTGTTTGTTAGTTCTGTTTTTTGTCAGTCCTGGGGCTTGAACTCGGGGCCTGAGCACTGTCCCTGGCTTTCTTTTCCTCAAGGCTAGCACTCTACCACTTGAGCCACAGCGCCACTTCTGGCTTTTTCTATTTATGTGATGCTGGGGAATCGAACCCCAGGCCTTCATGTATACGAGGCAAGCGCTGTACCACTAGGCCATATTCCCAGCCCTGTACACTTGTTTTGTAGGTTTTATGCATTTCTGAAAAATATTTCACAACCTCTTCCCTGGCATCCTCAAATTTGGAAGTGATCCTAGTGTCTATGACAGTGTATGGAAATGATGTGAGGAAAATATAATGAAAATTGCCGTGTCCAGTTTCCTTTTCCTTTATTTAAATCTAGATATGTGGTAATTGAAACTTATTCTCTAAAGTCTTCCTTTGTTGCTTACCTCCTGCATCCACATTTTTCTACCCATTTGCATGCCTACCAAACAGCTTGCGAGCGGAAGCAGAGCAGAAGCTGCCGTCAGGCCACTCTCTAATGATTGCCTGCAGCTCCACTCAGAAGTGCAGCGAGGAAAGGAGAGGGTCTTGGATGTGAACTTATGCGTCATTTTCACATAATCCCATGTAGCCTCAAGCTTCGTGTCATATACAACGTGGCCCCTGCCACATGGAGTCCAGGTCCCTGGACTGGGATGTGGATGAGGTTGGTCAGCCATGCAGTCTAACTCAGGGTATTCTTCGTAAGTCAGCCCAAGCCTTTGCACCTCAGCAGAACCATTCACCCATTGATGCAGTGAACCCAAAGTTGCTGAGGTCTTGCAGATGCTTTGTCCTGAATAAGAAGGCCCTGTGCTTCATATCTCATAAAACACACAACCCTGGAACAGAAAATGACCTTCTATCCAGACGCAGACCTGGCTGTACTGAGTACACATCTTCTGCCCCTGGTGGGACAAACCACTGCAGTCTGCCTTTGTAAACCTCTGAAAAAGAACCCCAGTGAGATTTCTGCAGGTTCAAGGAGACTTATAAACCACTGTATTCTTTTGTGGACTTGGGCGTAACAAGTTAGGATAATAGAAATAGGAGAGAGAATGGTAATTATCAGTATAGCCTGTGAGTGCTTTCCTCAGTGTGTGCCCGGCTCTGTTCCAATCAATTTCATGTCCTTACTCATTTAGTTAGCACAATAATCATCCAAGTTTTAAATAATCATTCACAGTTTACTGATGAAATCAAGGCACAGAGAGAAGTTAACCATGTCAACAGAGGACCCAGAATGGAAACTTAGCTCTCATCCTGTGTTTGCCAGTGAGACACTGGGAATAGGTTGTTTACCTGAAGCTAGAAATAACACTTTACAGGGCTGGGAATATGGCCTAGAGTGCTTGCCTCATATACATGAAGCCCTAGGTCCGATTCCTCAGCACCACCACATACACAGAAAGGGCCAGAAGTGGAGCTGTGGCTCAAGTGGTAGAGTGCTAACCTTGAGCAAAAAAAAACCAGGGACAAGACCCAGGACTGGCAAAAAAGAAAAAGAAAATGAAAGAAATACAGGACAGTCTGTGGGATGGATTTTTGAATATGAATCCCAAGTTTAAAAGAATCTCAATTTGTTATTGAATTCTGAAATGGTAGTTTTATTGTCCTTGTTTATGTAATCTCAGTCCATTTTAATGCATATTGTGAGGGATGTTGCCTTAGATTTTTCCCTAGTTTCTGAAGAGTTTTGTGTTCTTTGCCTTATTATATGGATTATTCTTTCTTCAATTTTTCCTTCAAGTTTCTTAAGAGTATATATACCTAATACATTCCAGCTTGAGTAATCTACAAAGGGGCTATTAATTTTAAAAAAATAAAAGCAGTCAATAGATACTAAATAACCCCTTGAGCGAAATAAGTTAGGGATGGGAGGCTTACTTATCCTTCCAAGGATAATGTTGACCATAAGGCAAAGAACCTCTTCAAGTTAGAGAGAAATCAGTGAATAGTACACATTCACAAGTGAAAAGAGTAAACATTAGAAAGGGCTATAGAAAAGAAAAACTGGAGGAGAGGGGCTTTCCCTCAGACTTGACTGTGGGTTTTTTTTTGGCCGGTATAAGTGTGTGACCTCAGGTTCATGCGTATACTAAGTTGGTGCTTTTTACTTGAGCCATGCCTTCATCCCTATTTTGTTTTTGGAGATGGAGTCTAGCAAAATTTTCTGCCTGGAATGGCCTCAAGCCATTATCCTCTAGATTTCAGTCTCCTGAGTAGCTAGGATTACAAGCACAGGCACTGATACCTTGTTTGACTGGGAGACTTGTAAGATTAAGTGCAAGTGTGGTTGCTTCTCAAAACTTACAGTTTTAAACTGTAAGCTTGAAACTGAGAACAAAATAGTCTGGGAATTTTGGCATCAAGGTAAATTGAGGTTAATTACACAGATTAATATTCTAATAAATCTGTTTTAGATGTAATCAGAATGGCTAGTTATAGAAAATTTGATACATTATGAAAGGTAAAGTCTTATCTAAAATGTTATATTTAGAACTTGTCCTTTATTTAAAGTTTGCTGAAGCTTTTATTTTTCAAGGTAACTACTTTAATAAATTTTTAAATTAAAACGTGAAAATCTCTCATTATGCATTACACGCTTTACATTATAACCTTGTAGGCTCCTGCATGTAGTATGATAGCACCCCTGAACCTCAGCGAAAACTCATGCCTTTTTAGCATAATTTTTCTATGACATCCTCCTGCCACCTTGCGACAGAATACCTAAAGAGAATCTCGTTCTAACGAGTTAATTCAGAAGTGAAGGAAACAGTAACGGAATGTCCAGTGACTTCTTTTTTTTCCTTTTAATTTTTAGTTCTGTGTTTTAAAGAAAATTTAACTGTCATTGCTTCTTATTTCTTTTAATATTTTAAAGTGGCTGTACAAAGGAGTTTCAATTCATCATGTTAGAGTACAGTGCATCTTGGTCAGTGTCACCCCTTTCGTTCTCAGTTTCTCCAACCCTATCCATCCACCCAGTTTGTTCACACACACACACACACACACACACACACACACACACACACCTGTCAGTTTTATACACCTACACATTGAATATTATAATTTATTCTCCCACCCTTCTTCATTCATGTCATCCTTACCCCTTGACATAACCACTCAGACACCTCAAGTTCCAGCTTCCTGATGCTTATTTGTTAGTTGCTCAAAGAAGTTACACCATTGGAATCCTTCCCTGCATATACCATTTTAGTTACACATTTGTGTGTATATGTATATGAGCCTTTTTGTATGTTTAGGCCTACATATTTATAAATTAGATTTAATATGGTTAATTTCTTTGGTGTCCCTTTGCCACACTTGTCATTGAAATGGAACTGGGATGCTGGGTTTTATCATTCCCACTCAGAGTTCAAAGTGTGTCTCAACATGGAGACAAAATGTTAAGAAATACCCTGAAGAAACAAAGCAACTAGAGAGAGTCATTTAACATCTCAGCAGCAGTCATATTACTAGTTGGGCTTGGAAGTAAAAGAACTTTGTTCAAGTCCCAGTTCTGAGCAGTCTTGGAAAAGTCTTGTCTCTGTTGTCTTGTCTCCTACCTTGGGTCGTAATTCCTGGACCACTTGACTTAAAGGACACAGTGCAGGGAGGATGATTGACAACATACACATAGACTGATGGGACTCATTGTAGTTTGGGTAAACTTAGTTTACGTTTTCAAGGTCTAACAAAACTCATGAAGTTTTTCTTTATTTTGAGTATGGATAGATGTATTTTTTTCATTATTAGTAAGATAGGGATTCCCTAGAAGTATGTTTTGTTGACTTCCTTTTAAAACTACTGACTTCAGTAGTTGTTCCTCTTCTTAAGTAGTTCAAGTTTAGCTTTGAGTGAGATAGGAATAAGACTTTTTGTAAAACAATATTTTTTCTCATTATACTCTTTTATCTTAAGAGTTACAAAAGTAATTACATAAGTGAAACCTAGGAACTGACATTTTAAAAAATTCTAAATTTTGCTTTTACCTCTAGGAGATTTTCTTTTAATAGAAAATTACCTATTTAGCCACTGTGTGGGTGTCAATATAGGTATATGGAAACTGAGAAAATATTAACTTCAGGTAATTTAAAATTTTGTAAGATTTCTAGTTGATAAAGTAGTTAAAACAATAATTGTAACATGTAGATTTTTTCCCCTCACATGTTACTAAAACAAACCTCAGAGGTTATGAAACTCTGGTCACTCATTCTGTTTGATTTATTTCTGCTTACTGAAACGGGGTAAATGTTTTAGTCTTTCATCTCTTATTTCTCCTCCACCACAGAATACCTAGAACTTATCAGTTATATACAGAAAGTGTATAGAGTGCCAGGTCTTTAAGGTACTGTTTATACTGTCAATAGTGTGTGGGGGTGATGGGATCTCTTTCCTCCTCCCCTCCCCCTGCTGCTTTGTCTCTGCAGTACAGGGCTCAGCTTTCTCCTTCTGTCCTTCCACTCCTCTTTCACTCACCCTGCCTTGTCTCTCTAGTTGTGAGGATAAAGGATGTGTAGTACTAGCAGTGCATAATGGCCTATTCAGCTGGCTAACAAACCAGGGGGCTTTGTTTCCCTGCCGTAAGCTTGACAGGTTATTTTGGACATGACATTGTCCTCACCAAGACAGCCACATAAAAGGGTCACTGTGCAGATGTTAGGACTTCCCTCAGGACACTGGTGTTCTTTGTAGGAGGAGATGCCATGTCTGAAACTCCAGTCTTTTTTGTATGGTGTAAGATCTCATCCCTGAATAAGCAGGCACACTTGGTCACTGTGCTGAGTTTTCCCATTTTTCAGGTGTTAACGTGTGAGAAAGTCATAGTTCTTATTTTGCCCCGGTCTGACCTCCTGGTTCCATTGCTGCGGTCGTGTTACTGAGGGCATAGGGAGCACAGGTGCTCCTCTTACTGGCTTTCAGACAGACATGGAGGCACTTTGGCTAGCCATGCAGGGCTCTCTTGTTCCTCCCTTTTCCACTCTCTCAGCCCTCAGCTTTCTCACTTGCTCAAGAACTTCTGAAGCAGCGATTACAACAGGAACCGTGTCAGAAAGATCTGTTCTGAACCTCACTTTCCCTAAAAGCAGAGAAGCCACCCCAGCCTCTGTGTTAGTGTGTTCATCAATGTGTTCCAATAATACAGAACGTTTTCCTATACTGAGACTTCAGTGTTGCATTACTTTCCACTCATCCTCTGCTCACGGCCCTGGAGTCATTTGCCTATCATGCCCCTTTGCCTTCTGATGCCCCAGTGCGTATCACCAGAACCCAACCAACATTGTTCTCTGTTGTAAACACAATATTGTTTTCAGTCAACAAATTAACATTGGAGTTCCTGTTACACAATTGGTTGGCACACAGTAATTATAAGAAATTAACATTGATAAGAGTTGCTTGGGGTTGTGCGCGGTAATTATAAGAAGTTAACATTGATGAGAGTTCTTTTTGGGTAACTGTCAGGGTTTCATATAGCACATTCAGGTGATACTGGCTCTTGCTCTTTAGTATAGAGCAGATCCTCTACCATTACCTTTCACAACATTGACACTGTTGAATGCACACCCAGTGGATTGCTGGCAGCAGAATATCTATTCTCATCTTGGATTTGCTGAAGGATCAGATGAGCAGCCAGAATCAACGTCTTTGCAATTTTCAGAATATCAGATCTGTAGGTGTGTAATTTCTGTCTGCCCCTGATTCAGTGATGCTGATTTTGATCATATATAAGGTATTGCCCCAATTCTCCACTGGTTTTCTCCTTGGTATCTACCGAACAGTCTCTAGACACAGTTTAGGGCTCTACAGATAAACTCTCCTCTATCCGATTCAGAGTCCACTGACCATGCTTGCCTGAGTCAGTTTATTATTTCAGTTAAAAGATGATACTTTTCTAGCCCTACTATCTGACACACATTTCTCACTGTGCATTTCTGCTCACAGAGAAAGCCTGACTTTTCACTTATCCATCTGTTTTTCCATCCCTACCATCTGCAATGTAGACTCATGGGTTTCTGGGGTTTTTTTAAGTGATAGTTTTGATATTTTACTTGGACATAGAGTTGGTTAATTGCATTTTCCCCCACAAACCAGTTCTGTGTATAAGTCTCCTTATCTCTTTTTAAGTGCTTGTTTACTCTTTGGCACAATAAGATAGTCTAGGGTCATCTTACACCTCCTTTCTCTTATCACAAAGTAGCTGGTTTTCCTGGAGCCTAGAATCCTTTTAGTGAGAAACAATTTCAGAAGAAAGGAGCAGATATAAAGTATGTAATTTGCATTGCTTGCAGAACCCTGTAACAGACATAGCCAGGAAATAGGAATGACAGGTTTGTATCAGTGCCTTAAAATTTCAACTCCAGGGTTCTATATTGACTTTGACCAAGTTTTATTAAAAACATATTTTTAAAACAACTTTATTGATACATAATTTTTATATTTTAAAAATCATTTGACGTATACAATTGACTGGTTTTTCACTAAATTCCCACAATCAATTTGAAAACCTAACATCTTTAAAAAGAAATGTATTGCCAAGAGCAGGGACTTCTTGTACCTCTTCCCCTTCTGTCTCTGGCAACAACTAATCTTTCTGTTTCTATGGGCATTCATTCAAATATGATTATAATATAAGGCCTCTTTGGCTTTTAATATTTTGTGTGCTGTCTGATAAATTTGACTTTAACTCTGATCATCAGTAAGATCCTTTCATCTTCGAGCACAATTAGTTTTTCCTTTCTTCTTTTTTGAAATTTTCCTTAAGGAAAAAATGGCTCTTTGAAACCAGTAATGTTTTGACTAATAAGTTGCTATTATAGAAAACAATGAAGGTATGTTATTTAAGAACAATTTGATGTGGCAAGAAGATGACAATTGGATGTAGCAAGGAGTCAGTTCTGATTCTTAGAATCCTTCTGTGCCTTGAGGTACTGTATTGCCATGTCACTTGGGAAAAAGCTTTTGCTTCGGTCACGTGGAGCAAGGGCTGGTGCCTCCTGACTCCTGACTGTAGCATCACCATGGGGTGTAATGGAAAGGGGGTGCATTAAAATCCTACTTCTGTTGCACTTGTTGAGTTTGAATTGTTTGAATTTCTTTGCCAATTTATTGATTATGTAAGGGAGAGATCTCTTAACAAAGTGGGGAAGTAACTTGAAATTTTTAAGTTCTAAGACTAGTCTAACCCAAAATCTTGAGTCTTTCTGAGCAGCAAAATTAACTGTGTGATAAAACCTTTTTACTGTACAGATAATTCTACTGTCCAGCCAGAATTCAAGAAGAAGCATATATCTCATCCCCCATTGGCCCCAAACCACAACCTGGGGGATGGAATATACATGGGGGTAGAGGGAAAGAAGGGGGGAAGCAGACAGACATTGCCTTAAAAAAACAAACCTGAAGTAGAACTGGTGGGTTATGCCTGTGATCTTAGCTATAAGAGGCTGAGTGAGATCTGGTGATCTAGGTTCAAAATCAGCTGGGGCAGAAAAGTCCCCGACACTCTTTTCTCCAATAAGCCAGCAAAAAGCTGGAAGTAGAGTGTGGCTCAAGTGGTAGAGCCAGTAGACTTCGTGTAAAAGCCAACTGAGAGCTTGAAGCCCTAAGTTCAAACACACACACACACACACACACACACACACACACACACACACACGTCCCCCAAAACCCACCAGAAAAACACCCAGAAGTAATCTAGGAAAATGTTCTTTTGAACAACGATTCTCTTTTCTTTCAAAGATGCACAAGGAATTCAGATAGTACAAACCATAGCATAAGCCATAGTTCATTGCTGAGAAGAAAAGCTCTGGAGAGAATCCCCTTTGAGAACACATAGAGCTTAGCTTGGGCATACCTGCTGCTGTTGCAGCCTTTGATCACACCAGGCCTCTAGAATGGTATTACTAGGTTTCACCTCTCAGTTGGGATACTAATGAGAAGTGCTTCTTGTTACAGAGCCAATATATGAAGCCATGATGAGGCTGAAATTCAAGTTGGGGTTCATGTAAAATATGAATACAATTATTTAGCAATGATGCACTCCTAACTCACAAAGAGCAGAGTTCTGCCTCATGATTAGCATTTCCCCTGTTTTGTTAATATCCAGAGTTGTTGTGGTTTTTGACTTTTTGCAGAATAATTTGTTCCTTATCAACTCCATGGCTATTGTCTGCCTTTCAGACTTCCCTTGCTGTTAAAAACTTGATAATCTTTTAAAAACTGCTTATTCTTTCCTCTTTCCAGACTACTAGTTGGTTAACACACTTACATGGAAGATGAGGGTGCTATTCTTTCCTAGCCCAGGGGCTTCCGCAGAGAGGCCCTTGTCCTCATCAGGGCTTCCTGCCCGGCTGGTCAGCACTCTGGGCTTGCACACCCTTGGGAAGGCCAGTGCTGGCTGCAGGATGAGTCACAGGGCTTGTTAGCACGCTCCTTCAGGAGTCTTTGGAGACAGTATACCCGGTGTCCAGTCGGTGTGGCTGGTGTGGAGTGCGGCACTCAGCCGCTTCCTTCACGTCTGCCGTGCTTGTGCTCGCCCGTGTCCTCGCTTGTTGTGCATGCCTGGCCTTCAGCTAGGTAAACAGGAGAAGAGCAGTGGTACTGCTTTCCTTCTTTAGGACAGACAGGATCCTGTCTTCTCTATCAAGCTCTCAGTTTGCCCTCCTTTGAATTGGGAATAAAACAACAAAGATAAGGAGCTTTGATTTTTAGAGATTTCATGTATAATAGCTCTGTAAGGAAAAAGGACAAGTTTTGCATCTATCTTTTTCTCTAACATCTCATTTTAGTGCTTTATTTTTTATTTGAGCCTACCACGCCCTGAAAAGTAGGACCATTTCATTCAATCATTGAAAATGGGACATCAAAGCCCCTAGACTTTTGAGTATTAATAAGTGGTTTAGTCATATTGATCATGTTATGTATTGTCCTTGTGGTCCTCAAAGTGAGAAGTGTATTCTGCTCTCTATCTTCTCAGGTAAGGGTACTGGGGAGGTCAAGCCTAAGGTGACTTTATAATTTCTGGCTCTATCTAGGATGTTTTGGGGTATGAAAGGGTGTATTCTCACTAGTTACTCTGGGACAGTAGGGGCAAACTAAGACTGCCCCCTTCAGGCAGGATGTATCCGTCTCCCTGAGTAAGCTGCCCACATTTATATAGCTACGCAGTGACCGTGCAGCTTCCTGAACACCACCAGGCCTCTGGCCCCAAGTCCTGGAGCATCTTGTCATGTTAGCTTTGCATACTTGGTTCTGGAAGCCACTGCCTCACCAGAGTATGCCTGAGACTGTTGACATCCATGACCTGGTAGCATGGGCCTTTGCCCTGAGCTGCTGTCTGCCAGCCCCTTGTCACACACTTGTTCCTGCCATGCCATGGGTACCTACCTGACACTGCTGGTTCACAGAGAATCCTGCTGCCATATTGGAGACACATTTCCCATGGTTGGTGGTTGGGTTACAAGCACACTAGTATCAGGGATAGACCTGTTGATTCAAAAAATCACCATCCAGTCCCTACTCACCATACTTGGCATCCAGGCCAGAATATGGATGAGGAAGTGACAGGTGCAGAGTGGAGGACTAGAGCTGGGTTCAGAGCTCACCGAGGAAGGACACTTAACCTAGACGGCTGTTAGAGCAGGAGGACATCAGAGGAAGGGCCATCAGCAGAGACATGAAAAAGGCCCTGGAGTATGCAGTGTAAAAATCTCTACAGGTACGAAGGCACAGACATTGGGGTCAAGTAAGACATGACTTTAATGTCATAGATGTGACACTAGATTTGGCCTCTGGTGTCTTAGATTTGACCTTGGAAATGTTACCTCATTTTTCTGATTTCTGGGCATATTTGTAGCTGTACACGAATATATGTATATATGTACATATATATGTATATATACACACACACACACACACACACACACACAACACACAAATTCAAGTAGCACAGAAACAGTTGGCTCCCAGGTGGTAGCTGTTTAAATAAACTTGATATTGTTCCTGTTAGCTAATTAGGTCTCACTAAGTGCACTGTGCATGAAAGAAGGCAGTGAATGGTGCTTATGAAGAGGTAGTGAGTGTACCTCCCCTAGTGGACAGTCTTGTAATTATGAAGAGGTAGTGAGTGTACCTCCCCTAGTGGACAGTCTTGTAATGATATACACAGAGAGATCTCACGATTTGCTCTGTTTTGCAGAATGAAGACAGTGTCATCAAATGAGGAATGAGCTAAGAGGTGGTTATTGAAGTAGTAAAAGGGAGAAAAATGATACTGGATAGTGCTGGAGAACTGTAGAGAAAAGGTTGATTTTGAAAGGCAACTAGGAGGTTGAGTCAATAGCAGTCAACAGAACAGAAGGCAGAAGTTTCAAGAGTGTTCTGTGAGGTTCTGCTTTAAGCCATTGAGTTGGAGAACTGTCTCATGTACCCCATGAGGAACCCACAAGTAAGCATGATTCAAGTGAAGAGGTCTGCCAGGCAAGGTTAGATCAGAAGAGAGCTGCTCATTAGTAAGCAAAAAGAAGTAGAATATTCATTCAGCTGTCATTAGACAGTGGATGAGAATCCTAAGAAGACATGTAGAGGGAGAAGAAATGTTCATTCTGTATGAGGATGTGTAGAGAAGTAAAGTTTGATGAAAGGACTGAGACTGGGTAGCAAGAAAGATAAAGACCAGAGCATGGCATTCATGCCTATAATCCCAGCTACTCTGGAGGCAAAGGTAGGAAGGATGATTATGAGTTTGACACTACTAGCCTGGACAAAGTTAGCAAAACTGTATTTCCAAGGCAAAATACAAAGAAGAGGGTCAAGGGCATAGCTCAAATGATAAGAGTGCATACCGAGCACAGGGTTCAATGCCCAGTACTGCAACAGAGGAGAGGGGAGATACTTCACGCACATTTCTCAAAGGCCTTTCTTTTGAACCTCAGATTCCTCTGCAATAGTATGAAAAGGAGCCAGTGAACATTAATGAAGCTCAGTTGCAATAGAGTGTGCTGCTGCATTAAATTCCCCCAAACCATCATTAAATTGTTTTATATAAGGACACAGAGAAGCCTCAAAACAAGTCTCACTTGAATTTCCTGTTTCCCTTTGACCTAATGCTATTTATATAAAACCAGGGCTAGGGAGAGTCAGAGTACTTGGTAGTACGGTGCCCTCTAGTTGTGATTAAAGGAATTGGTTAGCCCCAATACTAGTATTTATTAATTTTGAGAGGACATTGTGTTTATGTATTTCTCAGGCTGATACTTTATAAATTTTATTACAGAAGAAGCCTAGTATGTAAGAAGTAAATGTCAAAGCATTGAACAAAGCATTTGATCTTTAACTTGTATTAAAGCTTTTTTTTAAAAACTAAAATCACAAACTCTGTTCAAAAGTCTTACTATAATTCTCTCACTCAACCACTAATAAAAAGGACTTCTGGTAGCTTAAAAAAAGAGTCTTACTAGTAGGTGGGCAGTCAGGCAGGAAATTTTGTGATTCCTAAGGACTTTCTTTTAGTTGCTGAGAATGGCAGTCTGCAAACATAGCATCAGGCACGTAGGAACTTTTTTGTATAATTTTTTTGACCCAGAAATACCCAGATTGTTGCCTACAAATCATAACTCCCAAATGATTGTGAAAAATTTACTTGGCATCTGATGTAGCTGTCATCATATATTTTAAATTATTTTCTTTCAGAAGTGGCTCTAAAATTCTCTGCATAACTTAAAACATATAATTATATATGAAGGAAACAGTCATAAGAATGTATATGTATATTAAAGATCAACCACTGGTTGTGTTTAAAAAGCACTGAACAGTAGTCCCCTTCAAAATGCATTTTGGAAATGGAAAATCTCCCATGCTCGTGGATTGGAAGGACTAACATCGTGAAAATGGCAATACTGACCAAAGCTCACTACAAATTCAATGCAGTACCCATCAAAATCCCAACAACATTCTTCAGTGAACGACATATGGAATGCTAGAAGACCCTAAATAACAAAAACAATCCTTAGGAAGAACAGTGCTGGAGGAATATCAGTACCAAACTTCAGACTGTGGCTTTGTAATGCCACAGTAATAAAAACATTTTTCTGCTGGCACACAAGAATTGGCCTGAGGACCAATGGATTAGAAGACTCAGAAATGAACCCACAGACATATAGCCACCTAGTATTTGATAAGGGAGGAAAAAAAACCCAACAGGATGGAAGAAAGACCATCTCTTCAACAAATGGTGCTGGAGAATTGGTTATACATGTGCAGAAAACTGAAGCTAGATCCTTATATATCACCCTGCACCAGAGTCAATTCCAAATGGATCAAATACCTCAATGAAAATATTTCAGGAAGGGATAGAGGAACCACTAGGACTCACTCCTTGGCATGGGTCAAAACTTCCTAAATAAAGATTCAGAATCACAACAAAGAAAGACCAAATAAAAGGGATCGCATTAAAATGAAGAGATTCTTCACGCCAAAGGACATAGCTAGGAAGATAAATAGAAAGCCACAGATTAGGAGAAAATTTTAGCTATACATCAGACAAGGGGCTCATATTTAGAGCTCAAAAAATTAAACCCCTCAAAAACAAATCCTCAAAGAAATAGTAACCAAATTAGTAAGTGGGCTAAAGACTTAAAGAGAGACTTCTCAGAAGTATGAATGGCCAACAGACATATGAAGAGATGTTCAACATCTCTGGCCATAAAAGAAATGCAAATCAAAACAATTTTGAGATTCTACCAAACTCTGTTTGAATGGCTATTATCAAGAAAACTAACAATCTCAGATGCTGGCAAGGATGTAGCCAGAAGGTAACACTACTAAACTGTTAGTAGGAGTGTAGACTTGTTCAACCACTCTGGAAAGCAGTATGGAGATTCCTCAAAAAAGCTTCCTTTTGACCTAGCAATTCCACTCCTGGACATTTTATCCAGTTGGCCACAAACCATGCCACACTACAGCTACCAGCACAACCATGTTCATTGCAGCATTGTTTACCATATTCATGATATGGAATCATCCCAGATGTCCCTCAATGGACAAATGGACCAAGAAAATGTGTTACATATACACAGTGGAATTCTGCTTCCATCAGAAAGAATGACATCGCACCATTCATAAGGAAATGGAAAGACTTGGAAAAAATTACATTAATTGAAGTAAGCCAAACCCAGAGAAACACAGGTTGCATGGTTTCCCTCATTTGTAGAAATTAGAATGTGCCTGTAAGTCTACAAGTAAACACAGTGTATAGTAAAAGACAAAAGAATTACACTTAAGACATGATAAAAAGATAAAACAGGACTCTAAACGAGACCACAAGACCAAAAAAAGAACATTCTTAGGAGAAGATCACAAAGGCTCAATAGCTATGTGCATGTTATATAAATTGATGCTTAAATGAACTCCAAGAAATGAAAATGAGGTTTTACTTTTGATTTTTTTTAATTCTATTTTTTTTCCTTTTTATCACTGCTTTTGATTCCTGTACCTTTTCTATATAAGTTTATCCGATTTTGGAAGGTTAAGGGGAAGTAGAGAAATGGTGGGACAAAGGATGAACTATTCAACCAGACACTGTGTTGAATAATGAACTATACAACTTGTAGGGGAGGAGGACCAGGAGGGACAACATGGGGAGAAAACAAGAGAAGAGGTGACACACTGTTCAAAAAGAAATGTACTCATTACCTCACTTATGTAACTGTAACTCCTCTGAATATCACCTTTGCAATTTTGAAAAAACAAATTGCATTTTGTCTACCAACAAAGGAATATTTTTATTTATAACTTTCCTTGCCAAAATTTAAGCAGATTAACTAGGAGATTAAGTAAATCTTGGCTCTTAGGTTACCTAGACCTCATGAGTAGAGAAATTGGTACTGTGGATTCTCGCCTTCATTAACATGGTGAGCAACATATTCCATGCTTCACTTAGGAGCCAGGCAAATGATTTGTGTGGATTCTAGAAAGCACTCTTGCTTGATTGCAAAGGCACGGTCTAGTGTTCTTCCAGTGAAGAAGGTTGGGGGTCCAGAGTGGTGGTGGAAGAACAGGAACCTCAGCTTATAATAAAGTGTTTTTATTCTTTTGGCGGTATTAGTGTTGCCATTTCTCATCAAGACATTGTGTGTGTGTGTGTGTGTGTGTGTGTGTGTGTGTGGCCTACTCTGATGTAGGAGTGATGTTGAAAGAATTGTGAACCCTGTGTAATTGTCTTTGTCTTGTTGCTGTTTTCTAGCATCCTCCAGGACAAATAGCAAGGAAATACAGCTCCTGCTCCACTATTTTCCTAGATGATAGCACAGTCAGTCAACCAAACCTCAAGTATACAATTAAATGGTGGGTATCCCAAGTTTTGCTTAATTGAATGCTATTATTATGCCTTTCTCTGATGGATAAGCTGGCTGGTTGTAGGATTTGGGGATGATTGGCGTGGGGCGGAGGAGCACTTACTTTCTGCATGATGAGTTGACTTTTATTTAAAATTTTAAATACTGATATACAGACTGATAATACATACTGTAATAAATCTTAAATACATTCATGAAACATTGAACTCCTGTATTTTATTTTACAGTGTAGCTCTTGCAATATATTATCACATCAAAAACAGGTATGTGGATGATTTTATGCTAAAAAACATCATTTTCCAATTGTTTCCTAATATTTTCTAGTTACCTCAACCTTTGGCTATTGTAGTGTTAAGTTATATATCTATCGAATTTCTACAGATAGTGAAATTTACAAAAACTTCCCAGGTAAGTGCTAAATGACTTTGGATTCAGAGGACACCCAGTGGTGATTTTGTTTGAGAAAGAGCTTCTTAAGTTCAGCCACCTCTTCACTTGTTCTTTTCTGAATAACTTGGGTAAACACTGCTTCATAAAATGATACTCGAAAATTACTACATGTGCAACTGTAACATGAAGAAAACATCTAATGAAGAAAATGTTGAATTCAAGCAAGGAAATTGGGTGTTTTGAAACATAAGTTAGTTTAATGTAATAGAAGTAATCTCTCTGTTTCTGGCAATGGTTCATTTAATCAGAAATGTCAGTTAAGGAATAAAAACTGCTATAAACATTTTACTTCATCGTAAAACCTGCTTGAATGCATTCACTTGCCAGTTTATTTTACTTTAACATAAAGACTTTGTTTCAAATTTGGGACAATATAAGTTTTAGATGTAATTCCCTTTCAAAATGTTTTTTGTTTTCTCCAGTAGTAAGAAAAATTGAAGGCATTATAAACCATCTAAAGGTAGAATTTTTTTGAGGTTTTGGCTTCATCTAATCTATAGCTAATTTATTTTTAGTTATTTCCTTTAGCATCCAAATCATACTAGTAAAGCACCTTCCTAATAGTCATAAGAACAAGAACCTCTCATACTGCAGTCAGGTTTCGCAGATGCGATATTTACATAAATAGAGTAATTTTCTAAATTTTGCTTGGAGTTCTGTTGTGAGCTTGTTTGGTAGTAGAGTTGCATGGTAAGTATGAGTCAGTAACACGTAACTTAGGCTGTGTGCAAACTAAGAGTGTGGAAAGTCAGTGAAGTGGAAGGAACGTGGTAGAGCTTCTAGCAGTGTGCTGGGCAGACACAGGAATCTGAAATAAGCACCTGGAAAGTCATGACTTTGAGAGTCCGTAATTGTGATTTACAGTGTGTGGTAGCCTTAGAGAATAGGCTACATTTTGAAATTGAAACTTAAAAATGGAACTCTTGAACTAGAACAATAGTAAAAAGGTAAATTTTGTCTTGGTGCTTAGTTCTATGACAGACAAACTTTTTAAGCATTGAAGCCTTGAGTATATGTAATATCAGTAGTGAAATTCAGGTTTGCTTTCAAACCAGCTTTGCATTAGAGTCTTGAGGAAATGTCTTAGTTCTTGTTTTTGCTTTTTCTTTGAGTGCTGGGGTTGAACTCCAGGGTTGAGTGCATGCTCAGCACGCTCTGCCACTGAGTCCCATCTCCAGCCCAGATCTCTTGATTCTTAGACTGTCCTGGAACTCGAAGTCAGTTTAGTCATTCCTGATAAGTGCAAATTTTATTAAGTACTTAGACTTCTCTCAGCATCCCCTAATGGTAATAATAAATGCATTATTTCAATTTGTTTTACTGATAGTATCTCCATCCTACCAATAAAAAATTTGAGGCATAGAGATTAAGTACTTACCTTGAGATTATAGCTAATAAAGTGAGTTATTCAGAATTGAGCCCTTCTAAATGAATGGTGATATCCTGACAGTTCAACTTGAAAAACTAATTTGTCAATAGCAGATTAATCATTGAAACCTGCTGATCTCTAATGACTGCAGGTTCTCTTTTTTTTTTTGGCCAGTCCTGGGCCTTGGACTCCGGGCCTGAGCACTGTCCCTGGCTTCTTTCCGCTCAAGGCTAGCACTCCGCCACTTGAGCCACAGCGCCGCTTCTGGCCGTTTTCTGTATATGTGGTGCTGGGGAATCGAACCTAGGGCCTCGTGTATCCGAGGCAGGCACTCTTGCCACTAGGCTATATCCCCAGCCCGCAGGTTCTCTTTTTGACAAAGATCATTCTGCTTGAGAAAGACGATGCCATTCAGCTGTGTTACCTGGTTTTTCCATGTACTAATAGTCCACTTCTCAGAGGATACTTGTTCTCCTGTCTCCATTATTAATGGGAAGCCTGTATCCTTTGAGAAATCTCACATTAATAATCTCAATTCATATTTCTAATCTGGTTTTGTTTTTAAAATTATTTCTGGCAAATGTTTCTCTAGAGTGCTGAGTGGCTTTTTGAGGGAACTTAAATCAGATCAGGAATATTGAATAGGGTCCTGTTTATCCAAGGAATGGGTATGGGGCTAGCTTTCCCTTGTAGACAGCCCCTTGTCCCTTGAGGAGTCTGTGCGGAAGGAGATGGGATCTGCTAATTCTTCACAACCAGAGACACTATCAAAGGAGTGTGACCAGAGGTCACCTGGAAGATGCTACTTGTATGTTTTCAAGTTCTACTTACTATCAAGTGGAATTGGTGTTTCCCGTGGTATGGTGTGTGTGCGGCGGGGCGGGGCGGGGGGGAAGGTATCTAAATTGTTCACAGGGTTTTGTAAGCAAATGTGTTAAGCAAACACATACGTCAGTGTCCAGCGCTTTAAGAAAGGAGAAAGGTGATCTGAAGAAAAATTAGAATATCCCTTAATTTTGGAGGAATTCCTGTTGTCCAAATGTGGGAGTGAAAAGTGAGCTTTTTTGTTGGCTTGCTCTTTTTTATTTTTATACAGGTGGTTAATTTGTAAAGTAGAAATTGTAGCATTTAATGTGATGGATGTATGTTGGGCAAGTTTGTGAGTGAACCTTTTGATTTTAAGCCTAGCTGATCAAAGACTATGGAAATTACATATTGTTGTTCAGAAGCAGTGCTTTATAAATTTGTTTTTTGAGAAAAGTTTTAGGCAAAAGTCAAATTTCATTAAACAAATGAAAGTGGAACTGTCACTTGCAAGGTAGGTTTCTGGCAGAAGCTGGCAGCTGGAGGTCCTGGGAAGACAAATGCAACCCGTATTGTAAAGGTCTTCTTAAGTACCAACTTGGAAACACCAACTGTTCTTTCACAGAAAAATAAGAACACCCGTGGCCTTGCTTTTTAGTATCAAAGTGTGAAACTCTTTATCAGTGCAGTAGCCAGGCTGGGTGTTGTGACCAATTCAAACATCTTTAGGAGGACCCATTGATTATCTTTTACTTCACACTTCTACTATGCCAGCCAGCTTGTATTCTGGTGGTTGTGCGGCACACGCGTGCTCTTGCTCTGTCTCTCTCAGCTTCTGCTGAGAATTAAGATGCTGAAAGAAATTGAAGTCTTTGCAGTTTTATTCCAAGAAAAACAGCTTATGCATGAATAACCAGTGGTGACGACTTTTACACTGCTGCTGTCTCTTGAGATACAGTTGAATCAAAGGGTATTTTTATATTGAATAACACTGTTTGCACAATGAAAACAACATTTTTCTGTTCTTCTCCCCACCAGGGACCCAGATGGAAGGATGCTCTTAGATATTTTTGATGAAAACCTTCATCCTCTTTCGGTAACCACCTTTTTTATGTTTCACAAGATTGTTCATGTGTTTTTCTTCTGCTCTTACTGGTGATGAGTCGTTTGAAGATACTTCTTTCCCTAGAAATCCGAAGTGCCACCAGACTACGACAAACACAACCCAGAGCAGAAGCAGATTTACCGCTTTGTTCGGACCCTCTTCAGTGCTGCTCAGCTGACAGCTGAATGTGCCATTGTCACCCTGGTGAGTGCCTTGGTGGTGACCCGGCTGTTGCCCACACACACAGTAGAAGGGAAGAAGCTGGCCCAGCACAGCAGAATGTGGGCCAGGCAGGGACCTTGTACTAGGTGACACCCGGAAGCTGTGTTAGAAGCAGCAGTGGTATCTTTTCTTCTGGAGAACAGAAAATGGATATCCTAAAAGAAGGTGTGATGTCTGTTCTGTTCTGTTCTGTGGTCTCCACCTAAAGTCACAGGTGAAATCATATTCAGAACCCATCAGTGCTGAAATGTTAAATGCAGGTAAGTAAAAACATTTGCACTAAGGGGGAGTAAGAAGGAACAAGACTACTCCCTGTTAGCATGTGTCTTCTCAGGCTCATTCCATTTTAATAGAAGGTATAATGAACATATCGTAAGACGTAGGAAACACGTACGTTATCCTGTAGGAGCACCTCTATCGGAAGGAGTGCTTCTGTTGTTAGCTTCTGACCTGCCACTTCTGTGTATAAGTTATTCAGGCAATAATGGGAATCATTGTCAAGACTCGAAAGATAAAATTCTCTTCTTAGATTCTTACGACTTTATGGACTGTATCAAATGGCCTTTCAGAAGTAGGTTGAACAGTGTGACCTTTTTTGACATGATGTGTAACTCCTGAGAAGTGAACCTTATGAATGAGCACTGCTGGAGATGAGAATATTGTGCCTTGTATTTCTGAGGTTATTTTCTCACAGAATGGAGAGCTTGGCACCCTTAATCTAATTCTACAGTAAGCCAGTTTACTTGCTCATTAGTCTGCTCCTCCATTTCTTTGTTCTGCCTCATTGAACTTGCCAGGTTAAGGGTAAAACAGCCTTTCAAGGAATCATGGGATAACGTGAAATAATTGTAGGTTATAAGATTGCAATTGAGAAGGAATCCTGGGGCCCTGTTCTCGGTTGAGAAAAAGAGGAGTCTTGGCAACTTTTTGTCGAGGCTGACCCCGAACCATGATCTTCCTACTTGCAGCTTCTGAAATAGCTAGGATTACAGGTGTGAGCCGCTGTCATCTAGTTCAGCCATATTGATCTAATCTTGAGTTTTACATGCCTGTGCTACCCTGGGTAACGCGGCATGGAGCCTTGAGATGATGCAAAGGCTTGTTGTTGTGTGGGCAGATGCCATTTTTGTCTAGAGATGGTATAACCAGGAAACAGGTACTACTGAAGGACAGGAAAGAGCGGTGAGTTAGCTCGGGAGTGTCATGCGAGAACGTCTGTGCTGGGGTGGCCGGGGAAAAGTGAGTGGCTGCTGTCTGTGATCGGTGTGTGGACTGAATAGACACGCCCCTCTCCTCACCGTGGCTGCCCAAGCGGGGCCCTCCGCAGCACAGCAGCTTTCGGGATATTGTCTTGTTTGATGTAGGTAGTGTTTTAACTGTAGAATATTCCCACCAGGGAAGCCATGCTGGCCAGTAGTTGTCTGTGTTAGAGACTTTCACAGAGCTGGTTGAGTCTTAGCACCAGTTTATTAAAGATCCCCTCAGGTTACGATCTTTTCTTGAGTTCCTTTAGCTTCTTCATGAGTTTCTAGGAATTGATCTGTTTCATCTGCTGTATCCTGTGTGTTGCTATACTTGTACAACTCATAGTGTTTGTTACTTTTCTTGCTTCAGTAAAATTTGCAGTGCTCTGTCTTTGTGTCTAGTTTTGTTCATTTGAGCCTTTTTTTTTTCTTTGTCTTACTTAAGAGTTTTTTGGTTATAATAATTTTTCCAAAGAACCAAGTTTGTTTCTCCCCCCTTTTTTGTTGTTTGTTTGTTACTCTGTTTCATTCTGCTTCTTTGCCTTGCTTTAGTTTTAGTTTGCCCTTCTAATTAAGGGGACTGCTATTGATTTGAGATCTTTTTTTTTTTTTTTTGGCTAGTCCTGGGCCTTGAACTCAGGACCTGAGCACTGTCCCTGGCTTCTTCCCGCTCAAGGCTAGCACTCTACCAATTGAGCCACAGCGCTACTTCTGTCCATTGTCTATATATGTGGTGCTGGGGAATCGAACCCAGGGCTTCATGTATACGAGGCGAGCACTCTACCACTAGGCCATATTCCCAGCCCTCGAGATCTTTTTTTTTTTTTTTTCCCTGTGCTAAAGGTAAAAACCCAGGGCCTCATGTTTAGTTTTTGTTAACTTACATTAGATGTACAGGAGGGTTTCATTGTGATGTTTCCATACATGCCCACAATGTACCCATCAACTTAACTTCCCTATCACACCCTTATTTTCCCTCTCCACTTCTTAAAACAAGCACTTTAGTGTAGAAGTTAAAGTGCACTGTGCTTTCATCTTCCCAGATTTTAAAAGTAAACTGTTTAAGATGATAGAAAATGGTAAAGTTAGTAGTTCTCCATAAAAACCTCACAGCCAGTTCACTCACATCTGTGATGTTATAAGATGTCGTGCTGTAACATATTATCATGTATTAAAACATTGATTACATTATTGGAATCTTATTGTGACATATCTCTTACAATTAATGATCTGATGATGATACACTATCATTGACCCAAGTGCTTGTGTTTTTAGATTTCCTTGGTTTTTACCCAGTGCCCCTGCTCCAGGCGTCCATCAAAATGCTAGTCATGTTAGTTGTTCAGTCTTCTTAGGACCCTTTTGGCCATGGCAGTTGCTTGTACTTCCCTAGTTTCAGATGATCTTAAACAGTTCTGAGTTTTTATTTTGCAGTGCTGGGATTTGAATGAATGGTTTTACACTTGCTAAGTAAGTGCTCCATGGTGGAACCACACTTCTACCAAAGGTGGTTTTGAAGTGGTTGTCTGGAGGAAGTGTCCTCCTGTCTGTCTGAAGGCATCCCTGGACTGCAGTTCTCCGTTTCCCGACAGGCATGTGCCTTCAGTCTCCGTTTCTTCCACTGAGATGGAGTATTGTTCACTTTTCGCCAGGGTTGGCCTTGAACTGAGCTCCTTCTGATCTCAGCCTCCCATGTAGCTAGGACCACAGGTGTGATCTTGACAGAATTAGAGGGTGTTCTTGACAATTTTGAAGCATACTTGTCTGATGTTTTGTAGGATGCTGCTCAACTGGGATCTTTTTCAAGATTAGATTGAAATTATGTAGGGTGTTTTGAGGAAAACTACAAAGGGTAACTTTTTATATTGTATCAAAAGCATCAATACAATTTATCACTATCATAATAACCTTGGTTACCTTTCTGAGGCCATTGTGTGAGATTTCTCTGCTATAAAGTTACTCTTGTTTCATTCAGTAGTATTCTTGAGCAGAAAATGACTGTAAAGGCAGCCTAGAGACACAGACAGTACCTCCCTAGATGATGTATGCTGTTTTTTACTAAAACTTGTGTCAGACTATGCCGAACGCCCGAGGAGCCCTGGTAAGCTGGTGTGCAGCTTGGGGGCGGAGGCCCAGTCACGGCTGCAGACTCCGGTCTGCCACTCAGCCCCCCGGGTTGCAGCATCGAAAGTCTTTCTCAGAGGCTCATGCTAAAGTAGTTACCTGACTGAATGCCACTGATTCTGGCCCTCAGAGATCCCCTTTTTGGGGTTATTTAACTAGTTTCTAAGGAATTTAAAACATTAAGGATTGCTTCTTCCCAACTACTGACAGCTTTGTGAAGTCATCAGTTATGCAACATATCAGTGACCTATCTTAGTTTTCCTAAAACTAAGACAGCATGCACATGCTGATCCATTAGAGTTGAAAGCAGGTGCAGGCCTGAGGGTAAATCATCACTCACACACAATTCAGAAGAGTCCAGACTGGCGACTTTAGTATTTTTCCACTTGGCTTAACATAAAAAATAAATACTGAAATAAAATACAAATTGTCTCTTGCTACATCTTCCCCCCACACACAAGATTTTAGAAGCTATTACCTTCAACATAACAGATCTGAAACTCTTTCTGTACATTTTGTTTTTTGAAAAACTGCTGTTCAATCTTGTATTTTAAAGAACTAAGAAAGTACAACCTGTAGTGGTAGAAGCATGCATTGTGAGTTCCCGCAGCCTCCCTACTCTGCCTGTTCACAGGGTACTTAGTTCTTGACAGTGGGAGAACACAGCCAACTGAGCACAGGGAAGGACGGTACAAGGGGTGGGGGGTGGGGGACACCACCTCCCCCAGCAGCGTCAGAATGCACACTTCATACCTCACAGTGAGCTGTAGCCCCAGCCAGCAGAGTCTTCATTGGGAAACCCAGTACCCAGGTTTCGATTGACAGTTGCCCACATAGATAGCCTTTGCTTCATCTATACCAAGATTCCTGAATCCTGGGGTTTGGAAAACGGGTTTGTACAAACACCAATAGGCCAGAGAGTTACTATATGGTCCACCAGTTCCCCTTCTGAGTAGAATACAGAAGAATCAAAAGCAGACTTGGTGAGCTATTTATACACAAGTGTTCATGGCAGTGTGATTCACAGTGGCCATACGAGGATGTGATTCAAATATCCACTGACAGGCCATGTAGTAAGCAAAATGGAACATAAACATACAGTATGATGTTATTCCTCATCCTTAAGTCAGCTTTGTAGTGGTTGACACGGCTTGGGGAGGAGGGAGGGGAAGGGAGGAGCTGTTGTGCAAGTGTAGAGTTTTGGTTTGGGATGATAAAATGTCTACAGTTGGTTAGTGGTGATAGCTCCGAACTGTGTGAATGGACTTGATGTTTCAGAATTCTACACCTGAAAATAGTTAAATGGTAATGTTGTGTTGTGTGTCTTTTACCACAATAATAAAAGCATCACTTCCTTAGCAATGGCATGTACATCTACAATTATCTCAAAAATGTCAGTGTTTACAAATCCCAGTAGGTAATACATGTAGTTATCCCCTTTATGCCTGCATAATTTTTGTTGGGACAGTTGTTGTATTTATGTTCGTAGAATTCATAGTTGAGGGAATGAACAGTTAACCCATGGCTCCTAAACCAGGCCCGCCTCAGTCTTATCAATGTTTGAAGTCCAGTTATGTATACGTTGTCCTGTTACAGAGGGTGAACTCAGCCCACTTCATCAGGCTTATTGAAAAGTATCCGTGATCAGGTGATGGCTTCTAAAGGATGGCAGAATGAAACTGTGATTCCGCAGAGCAGTGTGTAGGTGAACACTAAAGCTCCTTTAGCTCTGCACCGTTGTGTCTTCCCAGGTATACCTTGAAAGACTCCTAACGTATGCAGAGATAGATATCTGTCCGGCCAACTGGAAGCGAATTGTGCTGGGGGCGATCCTGCTGGCCTCCAAGGTGTGGGACGACCAGGCTGTGTGGAACGTGGATTATTGCCAGATCCTGAAAGACATCACGGTGGAGGACATGTGAGTGGGGCCCGTCCTCCGCGTCTCGGTGGGCTGAGAGGGAGACCACACCCTTTCCCACGGTTTATGTAGAGCACAATGATGATTTTGACTAAGCATCTAGTGGGCCAGGGTAAGGATAGGGTGGTGAAAACACAGCAAATCTCCTTTTCTAGGCAGATGACCATATGTGGAGACATGGTCTCGGAACATGTCAAAAGGGATCATTTGGTTACTCCTGGATATTTCTGACCTCAGGCTGGTGCCCACCTCTAGAGTCACTCTGGGAAGGGAAAGGGAAAGGGAGGGGGAGAGAATGGGAAAAGGAAAGGGAAACCAACCCTTGGGGTTGGAGGCGGGCTCAGGTGGCAGGTTGCCAGCCAGTGAGTAGAAGCAGCAGATACTGAGTTTGTGAACAAAACGCCACTCAGCTTGACACATAGGCCCCTGCCCCGGTGGAGTGGGGGCTTTGGCTGAGCAGGTCATCCCTGTGGCTCGCAGCTGCGTGACAGGTTGCAGAAGGGCTGAGCAGATCGAAGCTGACCACATTGAGGAAAGTGGGCCGCCCTTTGCAGTTCAGTCTTCCTCTTCTCAGATTCGGCATTGCTTCAGTGGTGATACTATCCCAGGTTAGCTTCGAGCACCAAATGAAAGTTGCGGAGAAAGGGGTACTGAAGTTTGGTTGTGCCAAGTTCTTTAGGCATTTTTGAAAGCCTGAATGGGTGAAATTGATTGTGGCACATTGTAAGCATGTTAACACGCAATCGTAAAATCCTCCCCTTAAAACTAACGTAAACCAGGGGCTGGGAATATGTATGGCCTAGTGGTAGAGTGCTCGCCTTGTATACATGAAGCCCTGGGTTCAATTCCTCAGCACTACATATATAGAGAATGGCCAGAAGTGGCGCTGTGGCTCAAGAGCTAGAATGCTAGCCTTGAGCAAAAAGAAGCCAGAGACAGTGCTCAGGCCCTGAGTCCAAGCACCAGAACTGGCCAAAACAAAACAAAACTAATGTAAACCAATAAAATTGCCTTAATAACATTTAATTTAAAAAAATGGTAGACTAGGACAGAATAAGAATCTCACAGTCCCTCCCTATATACCTGGTGTATGTCTATTTTTTTGTAAAATATGTGTAGTAAAACATACCATTTTATCCCTAACTTTCCTTTCTCTTCCCCAGCTTCAGCTTCTGTCTGCTACTTGGTACTTCATACAGCAGAATCGTATATAAGATTTGTCTGTTTGCAACTGCCTAGTTTCACCTAGGATATATTCTCAGGATTTATCAGTGCCATTTGCCATAGTTTCCTTTTCAAGGCTGAATATCATTGCATTTCATGCACGTTACCCATTTGTCTACCCATTGTTCACCCTGAGGACGCAATGTTGCTTCCAGTGTTAGCACTGCTTTGGATGTGTGAGATGATAGATATCTCATCGTGGCTCTGATCTCGTATCTCATTAGGACCTGATTTGGTGCCAGTGTCTGAAATGAGCCTAGTTTTGTAGAAAGGCCAACAGTGTATTAGATGGTGAACTCTCTTTGTTCCATCTTAAAAGGCCTGTTTTCAAGTTAATACATTTTACCAATTGAGTTGTATTTCTGTATATGTAACAGTCACTTCTGAAAAATGCTTTTTTGTTTGTTTATTTATTTATTTTTTGGCCAGTCCTGGGCCTTGGACTCAGGGCCTGAGCATTGTCCCTGGCTTCTTTTTGCTCAAGGCTAGCACTCTGCCACCTGAGCCACAGCGCCACTTCTGGCCGTTTTCTATTTATGTGGTGCTGGGGAATTGAACCTAGGGTTTCATGTATACGAGGCGAGCGCTCTACCACTAGGCCATATTCTCAGCCCTGCTTTTTTGTTTATTAGCTAGAATAGTATTTGTCTCATAAACATTTACTTCAGAACTGCTACCTCATAATTCTCCAAATCAGGGCAGTTAGGTTCTCTATATTACTGATAGTTTTCTGTTAATTTATCACACTGTAAGCCATCAGTGTGCTTTAAGATGTGCTTCAGTGTGTAAATTAGAGTTTTTGAGACTATTTCTATTTTGTAGGTCCTGTTTTTATTTGAAAACATAACAGCTCTAAAATCACTATTTCCCCAAAACTTAGCCCAGGAATATTCTTAAACACAAGCTGTAGATTTTATTTTTTCTTCCAACTAGTCCTAGAAAAAAATGCTACCTTGTCCCAAAATACCTTCCTCTTTGCTTTACTCACAATGGGTACTTTCAGCTGGAGTGAATGGCACCACTTAATATTTTGGATACGCTTATCAGACCAGTTCTTTTTTTATTTTACTTTTAGATTTTATTGTCAAGGTGATACACAGAGGGGTTACATACGTAAGGTAGTGAGTACATTTCTTGTCATACTTGTCACCCCCTCCCTAATTTTTCTTCTACCTTCCCTCTGCCTACCCCCTCCAGTTGTAGTTAATTTCCAGCATACTGTCTTGTGAGTGTCGCTATTGCATTGTTTTGCCCTTTATCCTTTTTATCACCATTTTGATGTTCTCCTTCCCTTTCCTAATTCAGATAAACGTATATCACAGTTCTAAAGTATTATTAAATCACGGTTTTCCTTGGCATACCCAGTCTAAGCTCTGTAGTGATGCCTGTCAGCCAGTAGGTGGCGGTCTAGCCACAACCAACTTCCATAGTCTCATTCGTTTTGGCACTTCTGGCCTTGGTTAAGTTTTTGACATTCCTACCTTACTGAGATATTACTTGAGTTCTAGTAATTGATATGATAATCTCATAAAATCTCCTTTAATTAAGAATGAATAGAAGGCATTTAAAGTTGAATCCCAAATAACAGGGTATTCCTTTAACATGTAAAAATTAGCACAATTTAGCTTGGCAACTTCTCTCAGTTGGCTGTATAGAAAGACACAAATTAGATACGCTATTTATCTAGGTAAAAGATCTAGGTGCAGCTGGGTTTTGGTAGCTCACCTGCAGTCCCAGCTGCTCAAGGCTGAGATCTGAAGGATTGCTCTTTAAAGCTGGCCTGGATAGGAGACTCCTATCTCCAGTTAACCACCAAAAAGCTGGAAGTAAAGTTGTGGCTCAAGTGGTAGAGTACTAGCTTTGAGCATAAAAGCTCAGGGACAGTGCCCAGACCCTGAGTTCAAGCCGCAGGGCCAGCACCAAAAACAAAACAAAACCCTGGGTTGCCGGGTGCCAAGTGGCTCATGCCTGTAATCCTAGC
Organism: Perognathus longimembris pacificus; assembly: GCF_023159225.1. NCBI lineage: Eukaryota > Metazoa > Chordata > Mammalia > Rodentia > Heteromyidae > Perognathus > Perognathus longimembris. Next base: position 17,223,291 of record NC_063178.1, read on the forward strand.
TACTCAGGAGACTGAGATCTGAGGATCCCAGTTCAAAGCCAGCCTGGGCAGAAAAGTCCATGAGATTCTCCAGTTAATCACAGAAAAAGTTGGAAGTAGCGCTGAGGCTCAGGTGGTAGAGCGCTAGCCTTGAGTAAAAAGGAGCTCACGGACAGACCCCAAGCCTAGAGTTACAGCTTCAGGGCCAGTTTAAAAAGCAAAATAACAACAACAAAAACAAACCCTGAGTGGCTTCACCCAGGACTTCATAATCAACTTGCTGCTTTCCTAATTTCCTAATGCTCTTTTGCTAGTAGCTTCTGTTCCTTAACCAGTTCCCTGAGCCAGCTTCCCTGGCTCAGATCCTTCCTTCCTTGTCCCACTTCCTTTGAACCCTTGTCCCTCCTCAGCAACGTGAACCCACCTCACCCTTCGGTGAGGTGACTTAATGGCATACCCATGGAACTTGTCACAGCCTATGAGACAGAGCCTGCTTCAGAGTTGCAAAGTCTGAAGAATCAGTGTAGTTCCATGCAGTTGCAGAACGCAGCACCCAACACAGAAGCTGGGCCTACAGGTCAGGGCTGTCAGCATTCAGCTTCCTTCACAGGGAATGGGTTGGGCATCCTGCTCTCCTGGTGGGTGATGGTGTTTGGAATAGGCCCTTCTAACAGAATAACCCAGTGCTCAGCCCCTAGTCCGCTCTGCCTGAGTTCCAGACATCCCTCAATTCAGTTGACTTGTCAGTAAAGCCAGGCAAGGCATGTAATAAATAGGAGATACCACAGTGCCTGGCTATGTGGAGACCAGTTGCAGAGGCCAGAGTGAGCCAGCAGTTACAGAGTCGTAGGTATGTAAGGGACATCACTGGTGCTCTCTAACAGGTGGCACTGAAACTCTGCCTAGTCCAGGGCTGGCCCTTAAGAAACAGGTCTGTCACTGCCCTCAGAACTAGTAGCACCCAACAAATAAGTAATTTGGAAGCTAACCTATGTGAGAAGCTCTCAAAGTAGAAGTTGTAAAATATGTTCTGGCTCTTGTCATTTTCATCAAAATGTAAGTGGGTTTCCAGGGTGGTTCTTGACTCTTTCTGCTCATTGGCCCCTGAGTTGACCAGTTCTTAGAATGAGGGAGGGACCAGCACCATCTGGTACCAAGGGAGTTATTAGAAATGTGAGTCTCCAAGGTCAGCCTGGTAAGAGCCTGTTAACCTCATCACAAGCCCACCTGGAAACTAGATGCCCCACCCTAGGAACTCAGCGGGCTGGGACTGGCACCCCAACTCATTCTTTCTCCTCAGGATGGTTCTAACCCCTTCCCTACTCCTTTCTTCTGAGCCCTTGCCCAGTCGTCTCTAGGTCTACAGAGTCGCAGCTTTGGCTCTGGGGGGTCGTCTCAAGACCCCCGCTGACTTCCACAGCCCTCAGAAACAGCTTTGGGTTACCCCACCACCTCAGGCCCAAGCTCAGGCAGGCCTTTGAGAAAGTGGTTGTGCCTGTGTTTGCTCTCAGCGGAAGACATCTCCATGAGCACTTCCCGGTCAGCATCCCAGTTAATCAGACCTCATCCTTTTGAGCTCCAGCTCAGGTAGATCCAGCTTTTAATACCAGTTTTGTGGTTGAAATGTCTCTGGGGTCTAACCAGGTAATTAATGCAATACCCGCCCCTGTCTCCCACCCCCGCAGGCTGCTGGTTTCTAAAGTCAGGTCGCTATGAGCTTGGCAGCCACCCTGGCTCACTGAAACGGCTAAGTGTGTGCGACTTTGCTTTATCATTGCAGGAATGAGCTAGAGCGACAGTTCCTTGAATTGCTCCAGTTCAACATCAATGTCCCTTCCAGTGTGTACGCCAAGTATTATTTTGATCTTCGCTCTCTGGCAGAAGCAAACAACCTGAGCTTTCCCTTGGAGCCTCTGAGTAGGGAGCGGGCCCACAAACTGGAGGTAAGGCACTTGAGGACATGGCGGTGCAGGGCAGAGCACCGTGTAGATGCCGTAGGTGTGGGTGACTGCAACGGCAACCTCTCCACCTGGGAGAGCTCGTCCAACGTTTAGGAGAGGCAGGGTGGTCAGAAGGGCCGCCGGAGACTCCTCCAAGAAGGCTGCTGAGGCCTGGTGGCTCTTCCTCTGGACTTGAACCTTGGCAGGTGCTGGCCTTTGACTGGAATGGTGGGTGGTGCAGCCGTGCCCCCGAGGCCCCGCGCCGCTCACGCCACCACCTCTCGAGAGAGAGACGCTGTCCCACAGCTGTGAGCAGCACAGAGCTCCAGGAAAGGATTGGGGAGGACTACACATTTTAAGATCATACCTTTATTTACACAAGAAAGTAAGTGATAAATTCCAGGAAGGAAACTTAGTAAAATAATAGGAAAGATTAGGTATGTGGAGGTTAGAACAAAAATGCAGAGGGGTTTGTAGAACTCGGTCATTTCAGTGTGTTTGTCCCAGCCATTGGGATGAAAGCGGTGCTTCCGTTTCTGAATTCTCATCCATTAGGAAAACTGAAGAGCATTATGTGGTGCGTACTGTGATCCTACCACTGCAGAGGCGAGAGGCTCACAAAACAAAAGGAAACACCTGGAGCACCTTCCTCTGAAGCGTGTGTTCCAAGTGGCGTGTCCAGGCGTGTGCGAGCACATTCCTAAAGCAGCTTCTCACCGGCCAGGAGCCTGTGCGGCTGCCCTGCGGGCCCCTGTGCACCCTGGGCTCTGAGGGCCTTTCAGTGCTGAGGGAAAGAGGCCCTTGGAGCGCCCAGGGCCACTCATCCCCAGGGAAAAACATCCCGTGCCAGCTCAGCCCACCCGTGAGCACAGGCTGGTGGGCCTCGGGGTGCCGACCATCTAGTCACACCACCATGTGAGGCTTAAGTAAAGCAAGGAAGGAACACTCACCTGTCGGGGCTGAGAATATGGCCTAGTGGCAAGAGTGCTCGCCTCGTATACATGAAGCCCTGCGTTTGATTCCTCAGCACCACATATATAGAAAACGGCCAGAAGGGGCGCTGTGGCTCAAGTGGTAGAGTGCTAGCCTTCAGCATAAAGAAGCCAGGGACAGTGCTCAGGCCCTGAGTTCAAGCCCCAGGACTGGGAAAAAAAAAAAAAACAAGAAGACTCACCTGTCCTGAGCTGTTGTGCTCCTGGACTTGTCTAGAGCCTAGAAAAGGCGAGTCATGTCCTGATGAAGCTGCACTTTTCTCAGGATCAGAGCCTGGCAGGGCTGGACAGAATGGCTCCAGGGAAAGCCACTGAAGCCCCTATGAGATCCCCCTTTGTAAGGGGCGGGAATGCATAATTTTCCCATTCCCTAGCATCATTTCAGTCCATTTGGTTAGCAAAGTAGATTCCATGTCAGAAAGAATACATCGCAGTAGGAGCTATAGGTACCTAAAGTGCTGTACCTCTTCAAATCTACTGCCAGGTGACCTTTTTTTTTTTTTTTTTTTTTTTTTTGACACACTGGCTGCTGTTTTGCAGAGCATGGAAACACTCACTGAAAACCAAGGCAGACACGAAGTGCCTTTTTGATATCCGGACATTTGGCTTTGAAATAAATTATCGGTGGTTAAGGCTAATGTAACTGCATAATAAAATCTGGAGTAGATGAACATTGTTAACCTGGTGCTATTGTGATACTGCATTCAGACTCACTAAACTGAGAGGCAACAGATCATATTGGGGAATTTATCTGCTAGATGCCCAGTGGCTTATGCCTGTAATCCTAGCTACTCAGGAGGAGGTTAAGATAGGAAGATTGTGGCTCCAAGCCAGGCCAGGCAGGAAGGTCTTGAGACTCTAACCATCAAAAAGCCAGTTCAGAGCTATGGGTTAAGAGCAAAGACGATCTCAGGTGCGATGTCCAGGTCCCAGGATCAGCACCAGAAAAGGAATTTGCGCTAAAAAAATGACAGCTCTAATTATGCCCCTTAGGAATCTGATTTTTCTTTTCAAATACACCACCTGGAATGGTGTGTGTGTGTTTTGGGTGAGAGGTCTTCAACCTTGCATAGCCTGCCCAGTCATTTCTCATGTGGACAAAGAGTCCTCCATTGCTGTTTCTCTCCTCCGGTCCATCTCCCAGGCTATCACTGGAATTGTTTTTCTACAATGCAGTTTGGGGTTTTATTAAATTCCTGTAGCATTGTGGGCAGGTTTGCACTGCCTGCAGAGTAAAGGCTGAGCAACCAGCTTGCTCTCGGTCTTTGTTGTCCCCTTATGGCCCCCAAACGTGGCCTTGCCCACCCTTTGTCGGTGTCACGTGGCTGGAATGTCCGTTCTTGCAGAGGGTTCCGTAAGCGGCTGCCTCCTCCAGGCCGTCCTGGGGTCCCCACTCCCCAGGCAGGGCCCGTAGTGTCCATGCTCTGTTGTGTACACGATCTCAGTTGGAATTTATGCATCCGCTCAGGCCGCCGACCCCAGGGAACCATGGGGCAAAGCTTCCTTTCTGGAGCTTGCCTTGTGGAGTCGGATGCAGATGGCACTTCTTACATGAGAGCGGGTGGGGCGGGGTGAGGGTGGCCCGACCGAGCAGTCTTGCCCCGGAGGAGGGGGGAGTCACCAATCACAGGTTTGGAGAGGGGCGCCTTGAGGATCTTCCTGACTGGGGAGAAACGGCCCCAGGCCCAGAGTGGGGTCCAGCCCTGACCTTCCCCGTTTCTCTTGGTGCAGGCCATCTCTCGCCTCTGCGAGGACAAGTACAAGGACTTACGAAGAACCACAAGGAAACGGTCGGCAAGTGTCGACAACCTGAGTCTGCCGCGGTGGTCGCCCGCCATCATCTCCTAACCGCGGTGTCCCCACTCGAGGCCGCCCCGAGCCGCCCCTGCGGCTGGAGAAAAGACAGACGTTGGGGTGGTTGGCGTTTTTGGTTCCCCCCCGCCCCCATCCTTTTTTAACTCATAGTTCTGTCAGGCTGCCTTCACGTCCACCCCTGCGCTGTGTCCCTGCACAGGGCAAGGCTTCGAGGGACGCAAGAGGAGTTCTGGAGATCCTGGGTCACACCTTTCCCCGTGGCTAACAGCACTTCCCTCTAGAGGAAACAGACTTCAGTCCTGAGGAGCTGGTGAAGGGCAGGGACGTGATTGGGTGGCCTGGCCGTCCATTCCTGAGTTCCCGCCCCGTCGGGAGTGTAGGAGGTGGGAACCGCGCTGTAGGTAGCAGAGTTGGACGCGCATTAAAGACGGGAGGGCGCGCCCTGTGGATCAGTATGTTGTGTAAGACTTCCTGCATTCCTTCTTGCTGCTTTTTGGAATCTGGGGGATTTTTTGTTCGTTTTTATTCTGTTTAGTTTTGGTCCCACAGAGCAGAGAATATAGTTTGTACCCACCATGGCACAGACTTGCAAATAAATAGTACTGGTTGTTTCTCTCTGCACTATTTTTGTGAGCCGTCTTCTGAGCTTTCTTCCCCACTGTGGGATATGCTTGTTACATTGATGTACATCTTTATTTTATATTGTTTCTCTTCAACAATGGCAAAATTAATGACTGTAGTGCTGAACCAAAAGTATCCCTTTCCTTCCTTCCTCCCTCACCCCAAGAACATTCTAGATCCCATGGGTGCTTGTGCCTTCCAATTTTCTTGCAGTTGTTATGTTGTTGTTTTTCACGTTCCTTTTTCCTCTGACCTGGAGTGATAGGAACTCCGTCAGCCTCTGGGTAAGGGCTGGAGGAAACTGCAGCGAGGCGCGAGGCTCCCTGCCGGGGTGAGCCTTTCCAGGAGCGCGCGTCTGCCGAAGTCGAAGCCCCGGAGGACCGTGGCTGCCCCCTCCCCCCCCCCCCCCCCCCCCGCACCTCCCCTTGACGCCCATGGTCGCAAGCAATATTCCTCTCAACTTTTATATGTTTACTTGAAATCAAAGCTAGTCTATTTGTATAAAAGTTTTTAAGAATCTAAAATTGAAAAAAAAGGGGGGGTATTCTTATGGGAAGATTACTGAAGGGAAAAATGTTACTATTTGCTGAAGTATTTTTCACAGAATGATTGAATAAAAAAAAACTCAACTTGCATTTTCATTGTGGGTGCTTAGAGAAGTTACACAGAATTCAAACTGAAGGTTTAGGCTTCGTTAATTAGGACTGTACTTTTTCATTTTCTGACTATCCCTAGTTTCCTTAGGGTTTGGTAAGAATCTTATATATCAGTTGAAATAAAAGGGTTAAAGACAGAGCATCAGAGAACAAATTTGATGTCAGTTTTGAGAATCTGAGTCACTTGTGCATAAAGCGCTTTGCATTTTTTCTGTTCTTAGGTCACAGTAACTACAACCTTGGAGCTCTTTCCTTTTTCAAGTCTCTGAGGCAAACGCCCGCAGAGGGTCTTCTGTGTTTCATTGTCTTCCTATGCTTAGCAGTAGGACCTTGGAATCTTGTGGTTCCTTGATCCACACACGCCTGCTCTCAGTGAACTGTGCTTTAGAAAGGGAGGGACTCAGAAAACCACAATCCCAGAGTGCTCAGTCAGGCTCTGTGGAACGTGGGCGATAAGAACCATAACTAGTTAGGCTCAAGTTCTTTCTGGCCTTTAAACAATCAAAAGCAAAGCAAGCAGAAAGTGAAAAGTGAATTCTCTTCTCAGTGTACTTGTGTTGATTACTCTGAACGGATACCAAAATCAGCTTCTCTCTTCAATAAGAGTTGAATTTAGAAACTTTAGAGACCTAAAAAACAGAATCATTTTATATTCCCCTGTCTATGTAACTTTCAAAGGGACATATTTTCTTAGCTGGATATGAATACCTCTTAGACAAAAATTTGTTCCTCTCATGTAAAATATCTTATTTTACTGATCCATTTCAGGAAAGAAGTTCTGCTGACATATTTATAGCAGATCTTATTTTTATCCCTTTTATTTGAGAGATTTGAAAATTATGTAAATATTTCAATACATCTGCTATTATTTTGTGGGTTTATTAAACTACTTTGAAAGATTGTATAGTCTATTTATTGTATCTCTGTACATACAGTCTGATTCCTGAAATTTACAGTGGATTCCATACAACCTGGCTCGGTTTTGTTCAGACTGTGGAATTTTGTTTTAGCCTTGTGCACTGGACTCTACCTCTGTATAGGAAAAATTTCCGTATTTATTAGTATTCATCTGTATTAATTGGTTGTTCCTTGCACACTAGGATTTTAAAAAAACTGCTTTATGTGCAGACTTTAGATTTTACCTTTGCAGTTTGGGTCGCTTAGCACATAGGTAGATAAATACCTTAGGTTGATTTTATTTTTCTACATCCTATTGAAGACTTACTGTTTTGTTCTCTGGTTCTAAGTTTGCCAAAAAGAAGAAAACAACACAAAACAATGACAATACCTACTGATAAATCCTAGTGACATCACTTTCTTGTAATTTGTTTTCGAGGTGGTTCAATGCCCTACAATTAAAACTGGATGGCTATTAAGTATAGGATTTGAGTGGAACGTTTTTGTCATTAACAAACCTTGAAAAACCACGTGTTTTGTTGATTTCAATTTTAGATTTAACCTAAATGATAAGGTCACCGAGACAGTAAATATCCTGGTGGATTTTGTTTAACTAGGAAAGGGAGAAAGGCAGAGGTTTACAGCCAAACTGGAGGGGCTGGGGGTGAAAGGCCCAAGCCCTGGAGGTGCTCCTGTGCCTTAACGCCCTAGAGGCGGCCACAGGCCCAGCCTCACCAGCCTCCACCTGCCCCTCCCAGCCGCCTCCGCTCCCTCCTCTCCGGCTCCGGCAGGAGCACCTCCATCCTGGGGTTTCCCTTGGTTCTAGAGATTTTGCTCGTAGCTGCAAGGCAGAAATTGGCTAGTAGGAATTCTGACTTTTCTTGCTGCTTTTGGTAACCTGTCTCCTGGGGCCATATTTTATGGTTTTGAATTTTTAAAAATAATAAAATATGATTCCTGGCTCATTGTAGGTGTTTAATAAGTGTTAAATAAATATACACATAGAACCAATAGTGTCTGCCTACTGTATTTTTTTTTTTTTGAGTTATGTTGAGTGAATTAATTCTTTGTAAGAGCAGAGGAGGAAGTATTAGCCCTGGGAGTCTTGGGTGACTTAGCACAGTATGAGGCCTGCCTAGTCTCTCAGTCCAGATGGTGCATAGTAGAGATCTAATTAGGAACATGGCACTTTTATGTAGATGTCATTTTATTTTACAAACCAGTCTCCCTGGCCTTCACCTGGGGTCACCCTCACAAGACAAGATTGCGTCTTCTACACGGGATCATCGTCGTGGGAGCCAGCCATGCAAAGCACTGTGTCCTTGTTTGAAAAGAGGAGGAGCAGGGCATGGTGGCCTGCGGCTGGAACCCCAGCCCTGGAGAAGCCTGAGGGGGAGATGGAGAGGTTGAAGCCAGTCCGGAAACGTAGCCTGTCTCAATAAACAGAAGGAAATAAATGGACTCTGGAGCTGAGCCGGGCAAAGGCTGCCTGGACTGCAAGGGAAATCCCACAGGGAGTCTCTCACAGTCCAGAGTTACTGGGTGCCTGGGGTGCCAGGCAGACGCAGGGGAGGTAGAGCCAGCGTGCTCCATGGCCCCGGTGCCGCTGAACACGTCGGCAGGCCCCTCCCCCATTTTCCCTGTCAGGTTTTCTTGGCCGTGTGAAGAGGCTATGGGTTTTCTTGTGCTGCTTTCCATGAACAACTCCAAGTGGCCATTGCCAGAAATACCTGCTTTTTAGTACTCAAGTGAAAGCCGTTGGAAGCCCCCATGAGGAAGGGCCTTGCTGTAAGTCTTTTATGGCTCTTTATAGAAAGTTCTCAAGCTGTTACTGTAAAAAACAAACATACTGTGACATTTTATAGGCCTCAAAGTCTTGTGTATTTTAGTGATTTGTGGTCGGGAGAGCTGTTCTTTCTGAGAATTGTTTGTATAAAATGAGTTATTTCAAATGGGGAATAATGTCATTCCAAAATACAGTGTTGGGCAGCAATAGTAAATGAACTTACACGTAACTGTCTTATTAGCAGTCTGCGGTAAGGGAACAGCTTCTGCTTTTTCTTTTGCTGCTGCTGCCATGAGGCCTAATCTCCAAAACCAGGAAGAAAACGCCAGCTGAAGGAGAAGGCCAGCCTCCTGTACTCAGTACCTATGTACTGTCCCTTAGCTTTTTCTGAAGGCTGGTGCTCTACCACTTGAGTCAGAGCTCCACTTCCAGCCTTTTGGTGGTTAACTGGAAATAAGTCTCATAGACTCCTTCCCTAGCTGACTTCAAACTGTGCTACTCAGGTGTCAGCCTCCTGGGTAGCTGGGATTACAGGTGTGAATCACTAGGGCCCAGATGCCCATTCTTCATGTGTGGACATCTGCTGTGAGGTCTTATTCTCTGAGACCCTGTCTCTGACACATCTGCGTAGGTCACCTCTGGGTTGCTCTAGCATGGCTCGACTTGAAGCCTTTGTAATGCCACCTGTTGCTTTCCTTGCTCCCTGCCTTCTTCCTGCCCTTGGGATGCCTGCTCAGGAAGACATGCTTCCTCTAATTCATTCCCTGCTTTAGCCTAGTGCTCAACACACTGTGCTCTTCCACAGAGTTAGTAGGTGGGTGCCATAACCAGCTTACCAAGTAAAGTCAGCAAAGGCATCCTACAAGAAGATACACAAACACCAACTGACATAAGAAAAACGCTCCTCACAGGTCATGAAGGAAATGCAAATCAAATCGGCATTGAGCTGGTGGTTCACACCTATAATTCTAACTAAGGAGGCTGAGAGGATTGCTGTTCAACGCCAGCTTGGTCAGAAAGCCTTTGAGAGTCATCTCCAGTTAGCCACCAAAAGGCTGGAAGTGGAGCTATGGCTCAAGTGGTTGAGTGAGCCTTGAGCACAAAAGCTCAGGGACAGCACCCAGGCCCTGAGTTCAAGCCCCACAGCCGACAGAGAAAGTCTGCCCAGACTGGCTCTGAACCTCAATCCTCAGATTTCAGCCTCCTGAGTAGCTAGGATTATAAGCATGATCATGCCACTGGTGCCAGGCTCGTGTTTTGCTCTTACAAATTTATTTTTCAGGTAAGATCGTGGGCGTTGGCTGGGATTACAGGCAGGAGTCTACTCGCCAGTCAGTAGTGCTTTCTTTTCCACTTCCTCCACAGCTCTGCTGGAGGGAAAGCAGGTATTTTCCTCCTTGCTTCTTGTAGGAGCTAAGGTTTGGGAAGGGCAAGTGACCTGGCAAAGGCCGGTCACCAAATAGCCAGCCCTGCAGCTGCCCCTGAACTATACAGCCAGGATCACCACCGTATCTCAGCTCAAAACCTGCTTAGCAAACGATGCCGATTCAAGTGTAGGTGCTGTACGAGGATTCTGCTGCTTTTACAGTTGCTAGATGTGGAAATCACAGACGGCCTGGCCTATTAATGGCATCTTATAGAAATCTACAAGTTGGCATTTCAGAATTGCTGCCTGGCTCTCGAGTGGCTAATGCCTTTCCATGCTGTCTAGGTTTAGGAGTCAGACTACTGAAGCTGGAGGAACCCTTACTTTGGATCTTCCTGCACTCATATTTTCTTGGTTGTAAGTTGGAGATGCTGTTTTCCAGTTTAAAATGTGTCTGTCCTTTGGCTTTTCTTTTTTTGTCCCAGTCCTGGGACTTGAACTTAGGGCCTGGGTGCTGTACCTAAGCTTTTATGCTCAAGGCTGGTGCTCTACTACTTGAGCCGCAGCTCCACGTCCAGGTTTCTGTTTTTGTTGTTGTTGTTTTAGCTTACTTAGAGATAAGAGTCTTGTGACATTCCTTGCCTGGGCTGGCTTTGAAACTCAATCCTCAGATCTCAGCCTCCTGAGTAGCTGGGATGGCAGGCGTGAGCCACTGGGCCTGGCCGTCCTGTGGCTTCCACAGATACCTTAGTAAAACGGGTCAATACGTCTCAGCCCAGACGTCGGCTTTTCCTTGACTGCCACCCCTCACCCCATCCCTGCATGAGCCCTCCTCACTCACTGTGTCAAGGCCCGTTACTATGTGACGGCACCCTGCTTCTGCGCCTGGGGTTTGCCTTATCTTCCTGCCGAAGGCGGAGCCTCGCGGTTAAGCAGGAGCCTGGCTTTGCTGCTTGCTGGGTGAAGAGCAGCGGATGCGGTACGGTCTGGGCAGAGGGGGTCGCTGATCTCCACCCGGAGTTTAGAATTCAGCATCCAGAGCTTGTCGGCGGGGTTGGCGTTAGTGCACGTGCTGTTGACTCCAGCGGGATTGCTGCGGATCGCTCGTCCCTGGCTTTCTGTTTAAAGCTGTTCTTGACACACGAGAATGCATTCTTGTGATAGCCAGGTAATAGCCAGGTCCTCCCCGGAGGACAGAAGCGTCGCACGTGGCTGTTAAACAGAATCATCGGTCTTGTTCGCCTCTATCCCAGAGGTTACGAGCACAGCCGCCCGAGGCGTGTGTGGAAAGGACAGTAAATCTCCTGCCCCGACGGAGGCGGGCCAGCCCGGCCTTGGGGTGCTCGCGGGCCTGTGTGAAGTCTGGATTGTGACGGACGTGAAGATGAAAGGCGAGCAGACGCTGCTCTTGAGTCAGCTTTCCATCGCCCACGTGAGACAGATTATAAAGAGGAAAGGCCTAGGTTAGCTCGCGGAGTCGTGGCAGGGGCTTCCAGGCCTGGGCACGTGGCCCGTCGGGTAGCCAGGGTTTGTGAACACAGGGAGCTGGAGGGGCTGGCTCCCACCCTTCCTTTAAGGACGCAGGGGGCCTCTCGTGAGATGCCGCCTTCTGGAACCCAGGTCGGGTGGCACACATGCCCATCCACCAGTGGAAGGCGCGAGGGGTGGGGTTCCATCCACTGGCCAGCCCCTGAGGAGCTGGGATCGCAAGGTTCCAAGCCACGGCCCGAGAACCACCACTTAAATGAGTTGAGTTTCCTTTCATTATGCGGCTGGTTTCCCTACTTGACAGCTGACAGCACAGGCGAAGGTAAATAAGGGTGGCGGGGCGTGGATTTGAGCCTTCATCAATCTGATCCTTAAATGGGTGCTTGGGGGCTAGAGATGCAACCGTGACCAAGCACCTGCCTAACAGCTGCGAGATCCGAGGTTCAGTCCCCAGTGCCGCGCGCACCCTGCTCGCTGCTGCTCTGCCTCCCCCTCCCAACAGAGAGGCTCAGTGACATTCTCCTGGGAAAGAAGCTTTTAGGTATTTCAGAACCTGTCCCCAAATTTTGTCACCGCTTTACAAAACATGTTGCAAGTCGGGTGTAGTGGCTCAAGCAAGCTACTTGGAGAGCGGAGATCTTGGGGGTCATGGTTGAGGATCGTGTTGGCATAAAATTTCTTTTTGGCCAGTCCTGGGGCTTGGACTCAGGGCCTGAGCACTGTCCCTGGCTTCCTTTTGCTCAAGGCTAGCACTCTGCCACTTGAGCCACAGCACCACTTCTGGCCGTTTTCTGTATATGTGGTGCTGGGGAATTGAACCCAGGGCCTCATGTACACGAGGCAAGCTCTCTTACCACTAGGCCATATCCCCAGCCCCGGCATAAAATTTCTTGAGACTCCATCTCAGCCAATGGCCAAATGCAATGGTGTGCATTTGTCACCCCAGCTACGGGGAACCCGGCGCCCCCAGCACCAGAGAGATGCCGAAGTAGCAAGACTACAGACAGGACTGGAGCAACACGAGACCTTACCTTGAAAAGAACCAGTGCAAAGAAGAATTGGGAGCGTGGATTGTAGACCACTTGCCTACCTCAGAGTTCAGACCCTAGTACTACAAAAGAAAGATCTTGTGAATGCACATTCCGAGCTGAAAATAATGCGGGGCGACTGCTCTCGCCCCTGAGATAGCTCATGCTTCGTCAAAGAGCTCAGCGCTAAATGCCAGTTCGGGTATTTACCCATGCACTGCCCAGGAGACATCTGGACATCGGGTTTGCTAATCCAAAGTGTCTTCGTCATTAGCTTCATGCTCCATTAAATGGAGACTTTGAAAGGTCACTGACTGGTCCTCGTATTGGGGCCTGGGGCCCTCAGAATTGCACCTTGGTCATAACTCTGTAACAACCTTTTCCCTTCTCCCTAATCAGCAGCAGAAATTGCTCACAACAAAGCATACTCCAATGCTGTATTTAAATCCTATATTTCATTGTCTCCACTACAGGCCATTCACTGCTGCAAATTGCTGGTCATCTCTTTCTACTTTAGGAAAGTTATTCTGTTGCAAATATAAGCTCTAAGAACTCCACCGTAATAGAAACATGTATCACTAACAAAGCAAGAGTGGCTCAATCCTCCCATGTGAGTTTCAAGGCTGGCTAGTTCCTCCTCTCCCCTCATTATTGTTGTGTGTGTGCGTGTGCGCGCGCGTGTGTGTGTGCAGGTACTGGGGACTGACCTCTGGACCTTGCACTCGACTTTGGCTTCCTTGATTAAGGTTAGTGCTTTACCATTTCCAGCTCTTTGGTGGTCAAGTGGAGACAAGAGTCACCTAGATTTTTCTGCTCGAGCTGGCTTCCAATCAGGCTCTTCAGATCTCAGTCTCCGGGGTAGGCTTCAGCCCCCAGCACCTGGCTGACCCGTTCTTTTCACAAAGAGTAGGCTTGCTCCACAGGAAGCTGGCGTTTCTGACACCTTATTAGCCTAACAGTGCAGCCTCAACGTCCCCTGCGACGTTCCTGGAGTGGCCGCAGACTATGCACAACTTCTGAATCTCAGTGATCACACTTCTTGGTACGAAGTACTGGAGAAATCTGAATATTCCTAGTTGCTGAATTTTCTATAGGTGTGTACATCTTGTTCTTTGGGTAATCTGTTATAAAGTAAGGGGAGTTTTGGAGTTAAATTCCACAGACGTTTTTCCCCCACCCAGGTTCTGCCTGCATAAAATACTTGTCAGGGTACACAAGTTCCATTCTTAAGACCTCGCAGAGCCTGTTATCTTCAGTTGAATTGATTGACAGCTTGGTGTTCCCGTGGTAATTTTGTGACAACCCGGGACAGCCTGTTAGTAGGGAAATGTCCTGAAATAACCAGAGCAGCTGGGCCCAGCATGGAATTGTCCAGCATTGTGTTTTACTGGTTTAGAGCCCCAGCTCGTCTGGGTGTGTGCGGAGAGCAGCCCTCTGGGAGGAAGGAGATCCCGAGCGTGGGGTCTAGAGTTTGCAGAACCAGCTCGGTAAGGGCAGGCTCGTTCAGGAGAAGCGATTCACTGTGGACGCAAGCGTCTTGATGATCCTAGACCGCAGGCTGACGAGAGTTTGTGGGCAAAATGGTGCCAGCGTCTCATAGAGGGCCCAAGCATAAAAGGGGGTGTACAAGCACAGGTCCACAGTACCCCTGTGGCCCGAGGTGCGCACCTTCATTCTTGTTAGCCAAGAAGTCATGGGCGAGTAGCTAATGATGCCCACGGGCAGCTGGCTCCCTGCGGAGTGGAGAGGGTGGGCGGGGGGGGGGGGGGAAGGGGGAGGAGCAGAAAGCGAAGGTCATGCAAAGACCATTTCATGGTGGATTGGGCATCAAGCAATCCTTCCACAAAGAGGCCAATACTTTGTAGACTGAATTCGAGTCTATGGACGTCTACAAGGAAAGTCACATTGGATGAGACTCTGTGATACAAGTAAATACGGACACGTCCAGAAAAACCAGCTAGATGCCCCACGCATGCTGTACGTGGGAGCTTCTAGGTCTTGGGAGCAGATGCTTGGCTAACACCAGAAGGCACCGGAAAGCAAAACACAAAGGAGCAAACCTATTCCAGACGTCCTTCCAGCCCAGACGGCCCGTCCCCCCCCCCCCCCCCCCCCCCGCTGTCACTGACAAGGCTCCTCGAGGGCAGCGCCCTGCCTTCCACCCCCGGCTCCACCACGCCTGCAGGTCCTGCTGCGCCCAGCCCGGTGGAGGGCAGCCCTGCCCGCCCTCCTGCCCGGGCTTGGAGACGCCCGCTCCCGAGGGACCCCCACCCCAGCACCATGCACAACCCCAGCGGTCACCCTCGGCTCCATTCAGACGCCCATGACCCCCCCCCCCCCCCCAGGCACCACAGTCACCAGTGTCGCCTCTTTCGCATCCGTTCTCTCTGTGACAGTCAGGGCTTCTCCTTGAAATGCGCCTCGGATCGCGTGTCCTTCCTGTGGCCCTTCCACGGTCCGCCATGGTCCCCGCAGCACGGGCTGGGCGCCCCGGAAGCCGCCCCGACGTGAGTGGATCCCAGGAGGCCTAGGGAATCTGTGACGCCGGCTGGAGGCTGGGGGTGCGTGGCCGCTGGGCGGGGGAGACTGGCCTCGAACACCAAGGCCTCCCCCGGTGGCCGGCACCGCCTGGAAGGAAGCGCAGAGCTCGCGCTCGCCCTCTCCGCCACCTCTCCGTCCCCAAGACGCGTGTCTTCCCCTGGTTGTCACACTCCAGCTGCTTCACTCGTGGACGTGGACTTGAGCCTGCCGCTCTCCAGGGACTTGGCTGCCTTTGGCCTCATACTGCGGCTGCAGATTGGGTTCTCCTGGGATGGGTGGGTGGGTGGGTGATGGATGATAGATAGATGATAGATTGATATGATAGAGTGGCCTTGGGACTCTGTGCAAATGGGGCTTGTGGTGTTCGGTGCCCACCAAGGGACCACAAGGGGCCTTTGGGATTGGGAAACACTGCAAATCACAAATAGCCATATAAAGTGCTTTCAATGGGGCTATGCAGTCAGAAGAGGCCTTTTGTGAAAAGGGGAAACGTTACAGCGGTGAGAAGTGCCTTAGCCAAACTTCCCCGAGGTGCCTGCTGACTGACCTAGGCAGAAACCCTCCAAGGCCGGCAGAGCTGCACCTGATGCTGGGTAAGACCTGGAGGGCACAGCATGGCCTGAGCAACTCCGCAATGCGAAGGTAGTGACTGAGCCTGGATGGTCTACATCAGAGGAGTATCCAAAGATTTAGGCAGTCCATCTCAAAGCCAGAAAAGAGGAGCTCTTCATTCTTTCTTGGCAAAGTTTTTCCAAACTAGTCCAGATCTAAGCTCTAGATGCTACAGGAACGCACAGCATTTACCGTTAAGGGGGTATATTTACTTGGCAGTGTAAATTATGAGGTAACCGACCCAGGAGGTCAGAATTAGCGGGTGCTGTGTCACTGTGCCACAAACTTGGCTTCTTGCTGGGTTTCCACTGTTACATTTCTTAGGGCCAGTGGGAGTATTGTGTGTGTGTGTGTGTGTATGTGTGTGTGAGTGAGTGTGTGTGTGTGTACTGGTACTGGAACTTAAACTTAGGACCTGGCATTCCTTCTTAGATTTTTCTTTTCACTCCAGGCTGGTCCTCTTCCACACTAGAGTCACGCTTGAGTCATACCTCCACTTCTGTTTTATTCACAAACTTTTCTGCTCAGGCAGGCATTGAACCTTGATCCTCCAACCGCAGCTTCCTGCGTAGACAGGACTTTGGGCGTGAGCTCCTGGGGCCTTGCCACCAGAAGTGTGTGCTGTCATGCTCACACTAGCCAAGCTTCGTGTTTGCTTTGTGACAGCATCTGCAGTCCGTGGAGGAAATCCTCTTTGTTTCCAGCCTCGTCGGCCACGAGAGAGCTGCCGTGCATTCCTTCCTCTCTCACCGAGCCCCTCCTGGAAGATGAGGGGCCCCTGGGCGCCCGACCTCAGAGGACGCACCCTGGGAAAGTCGCTTTCTCACGAAGACTCCGGGCCACGTCTTTCTTCAGTTCCTCCCCTCGCTTCGTGTTCCACGACTTCAACGGAAGCTGCACAACCTTCATCGCAGACTTCAGCCTCCAAAGCCTTCCCAGGCGCCTGATTCTGGAAAGGCACTCGGGCCCCCGCCATGCTTTCCTCTCGTAGAGTTGCTTCCTTCTTTGCCAATTCCTTCTCCACAAAGATCTTTTCCCTGGAAGCCTGGACCTGCCCTGGTCAGCAGCAGGCACAGTTCCCAATCTTATAACCATATGTAAGTGTTTATTGAAAAATACAAGGTGATGCGTAGTACAAGATTTTAAAAAATGAAGTAAAATGAACCTTGTTGACAGAAAAACAACACTGCATGACCATCAATGCTGTCTTGAAAGAATGTCTTATTTTAAACATGATTTTCCTTGCAACTAGGAAAATCTTTGAGTTGTTGCCGAAATGGGTCTTGTTATGTAGCTCAGGCTGGCCTTGAACTCATGATCATCCTGCTTGAATCCTCAGTGCTAGGGTTACAGGTGTGCCCAACTGTGCGCTCGCTCTCTCTCTACACACACACACACACACACACACACACACACACTCTCTCTCTCTCTCTCTCTCTCTCCTGCTCCTGGGGGCTTGAACTTAGGGCCTAGGCATTGTCTTTGAGCTTTTTTTTTTTTTTGCTCAGGGCTAGCACTCTACCACGTGTAGGCAAAGCTCTACTTCTGGCTTGTTTGGTAACTAATTGGGGCTAAGAGTCTCATGGGCTTTCTTGCCTGAACTGGCCTCCAACCGTGATCCTCACATCTCAGCCTCCTAAGCTGCAAGGATTCAAACACGAGCCACCGAGCCCCCAGCCAGCATTCTCTTTTGATGTGTGTGATTTCTCCTCCTACCCATTCTCTGCTCTTTATTTCCCTTTTTTTCTATTCTCTTGCTTTCCATTTGTCTTTCTTTTGTGCAAGTATGGTGTGCTCCTTACCTGATTATACTGGGGTTAACTTTATAATTAATTTGACGAGCACACACCTGCATACAGTAAGGTAGATTGCAGATAAGTGGGAGAGGTATTTAGATCTAGGGATCTAGTAGATCTAGATGATGGAATTCACATATGGGGATTTTGAGGCCAGTCATTGTAAATATGTTTAAGCATCCCAAAGAAAACAAATATAACAAGAATGGTTACATTAACATCAGCAAGGAGCATTTCAGTGGAGGTGTGTCTCAAGTGGTAGAGCATTAGCCTTGAGCAGAAAAAGCCACACAAGAGTGTGAACCCCTGAGTTCAAGCCCCACTACTATCACACACAGAGAAAGCTAAAAAAGATACACTTCAGCATGAAGAACATTCCTAGACATCTGAAGAGAATCACTTCATTAAGATGAAAAGGTACATTCCTCAAGAAGACACAATAGAATACATGAAAACAATTGATTAGGAAATAACATTTATGCCAACTGGCTTAAGTTTAAAAGGGAAATGCACGTGTGTTTACCACCATACACTTACTGGGTAAGTATTAGTGTTGACTTGGGTGTCAGGAAACTGACAGACGTGGCTTTGGATGCAACACACTGACAAGGGCAGAGGAAAGGGGCTAAGGGTTGGGGCGAGGGGACCGGAAAGTGTCACGGGGTGAATATGATCTAAGTATGTGATATGCATGCATGCGTGGCAATGTCACAATGAAGCCCATTATTTTCCATAATTAATAAATGCAAATAAAAAGAAATCTGAAAACAAAGCCCAAGATAATGTTAAAGTGCAGGACGCAAGCCACAGATGATGACACGGGTCATGCTGTAGGTTGATTCTCCACAAACGCTGCCTCTCAGTGTTGGAATCCAGCAGACCAGGAAGGCCCTGATGACAGTGCTCTATCTTGAAATACTGGTGCAGGGCCTTGCGGGTGCCCTGGCGCCTTCTTAGTTGCCCTGTGGTGCCCAAGGGACCCCGTGACCCCCTGTCTGGTTTGGCTGGAAGCGTGGTGCAGAGGTCAAGCGCGTGGCTCACACCTGTCTTCCTAGCTACTCAGGAGGCCTGGGAACAGAAGATTCACACCAGCGGGGCAGCCAGTTCACCCGCAAAGAGCCGGGCGTGGAGCCGGGGCTCGAGGGTAGAGTGCCAGCCCGGAGCGCAAAAGCCAAGCGGCAATGCCCGGGCCCTGAGTTCAAGCCCCAGAATGGCCACAAAAAGAATGTGGTAGAAGATTGCAATCAGCAGAAAATAAAGCCTGGGCTGCCCCTCAGGCCCATGCAGGCTTGTGGGGTAGCTCCCCCATTCAGCTGTCTCCCCATTTTCCAAGCACGCAAGGAGCTAGTAATGCGCACACGCTATGAGATACCTGTTAAAAGAAAATTAGCGCTCTCAGTGATTCACCCTGAAATATTAATTAAACTAGTCATGCCCCATTAAGAGTAAGAAAGCAGTCATTCCCTGGGGGAAATCATCCTAAAATATCTACTTAATTCTTAAAAATTCGGTCTCAGTTTTCAAGGAAATTGCCTGGAGTTAGTGCTGGGATTAAATGGATTACTCCTAAAGAGTCTTCCAGAACTCCTTGTCTGCTAATGAGGGGATGGTGCTGAAATGTCTTACAACACCATTTCTTCCCAAGAGAGATAAATGCCATTGACAACACGATTTCTATGGACCTTCACTGGTTCCAGGAAAGCGAAGCAGTGACTCTGAAGATTCCTCTTTGTCTTGCTCGGTGTCCTGCTTCCTTCCATCTTTGTGCCATGCAAAAGAGAATATGATGTTGAAATGAAATAATTGAGAGAGCCCCAGTTTTGCCTCCTCCAATCTGTGTGGTCTTAGATTTGGAAAGTCATGGAGCTGTGTTCTCTTTCCCTTCGGCTCACAGTTTTGGAGGCTCAGTCCATGGGTGACATCTACAGCCCTCCTCACCTGCTTTCTTCACAGGTGTGTACACAATCTAAGTATTACTTCTCTCCTTTTGTGCTCACGTTATGCCTTTATAATAGGCCTATTTTATTTTATTATTATTATTGGTGTCTGTTCTGGGGCTTGAACTCAGGGCCTGGAAGCTGTCCATGAGCTTTGTTGCTCAAGGCTAGCACTGTGCCACTTGAGCCACAGCACCAGTTCTGACTCTTCCGTGGTTAACGGAGGTAACAGCCCCATGGACTTTTCAGCCTAAGGCTGGTGTTGAGCCGTGACCCTCAGGTCTCAGCCTCCTGAGTAGCTAGGATTACAGGTGTGAGCCACCAGGGCCTGGAACCGTTTGTTTTTGCTACACGAACATGTGGTAGTTCTTTGGGGATTTGGAAAGTTGTTTATGTTTTACTGTTGGAAATGTACTGTGTGTCTCTGTGTCCTTGCTCTTGGCGTACTGTTGGGGTTTTTTCTCTGACCCGGCTCGGATGCTTATTTCTTTCTCTCTTATTACCCTCCGTATCGTCCTCTCCCCTAACCCTAGATCTGCAGGTAAGTTAGAGTGAGACGTAGGGGTCGCTCCGGCCTGGCGTGCGCGTGACCTACGTGGTAATGTGGCCGCTATCCTTCCCTGGGAGCTAGCGTACATAGACCACGGAGTAGGCTTCTGAGAGCGAACTAACTTTATTGAGAGAAGGTCAAGGGGAGATGATTCCGAAGGAAGGGGGTTGGCCAGGATTCCGATAGGCTAAGAGCTGTCACCTGAGCCCCAAGGGGCTGCGTCACTCTGAGCGCGCCGAACCAGGGCGGGGCTGGTAGGCACCGGGCTGGCTGCCAGCTAAGTCGGGGGTCTATTTGCCCAACCGGTTTCTCCGGATTCCAATGTAGAGAGGATGGAAGGGCCGCATTCCCCAGCTGGGGGAGGTGCATCAAGCCCCTTCCATCAAGGCGAGAAAGATGGACCCCAATAGCATACTGTCAGTGTATTGTTAAATGAAGGCTTCATTTTTTTTCAAAAACATTCAGTGAGCTCTCCACTACCTTTGTTAGGGAATAAACAAATTTCTTTTGTGGTACCAGGTGTGAGTGTGTGTGTGTGTGTGTGTGTGTGTGTGTGTGTGGATGTGGATACTGGGGCTTGAACTCAGAGCCCTGTGCTCTTGTGTGGCTTTTACACTCAAGGCCGATGGTCTACTGTTTGAGCCACTCCACCTCCCCCTTCTAACTTTTTGCTAGTTAACTGGAGATAACAGTTTCTTGGGTTTATCTGCCCAGGCTAGGTTTGCATCTCCATCCTCAATCTCAGCCTGCTGAACAGTTAGGATTATAGACACGAGCCCTCAGTCGGTGGGTTTGAACTTGGGGCCCCCCACTTGCTAGCCAAGTGCCCTACCATGTGAGCCTCCCAGAACGCCACCTTTGGGAACAAGTCTTTAGCACACGGAGCTTTGGGGGACACAAGATCGACATCTCAGCAGAAGTTGAGGCCCAAGCACTTGTGTGGGGGCAGGGTGGAGAGCTCTGAGTTCAGGTCCCAGCTCCTCTATTTACACGCGGTGTGACCTTGAGCCACCCAGTGAGGAGAGGCCAGGCCTGGCTCCCGAGGGGCCCAGGAGGTCCCTGTCCTTGCTCTGTCCCCGCCTCTGTGTGAGCCCCCCCGCAGCTTAAATGTGGACGCGATCCTTTGGGGCGGGCGGTGTGCACAGGGTGGAACGCTTGCTTAGCCCGCTGGCAGATTCCGGATTCTATGCCCAGCGCCACAGCAGTAATGGTTAATAACTATAACCACGATCATGGCGGTAATAGATCCTCGACGGCTGCTCTGTCACTGTCGCTTGATTTCAAAGTCGTGTTCATTGTCGCACACATTTCTTCTTTGCTTTCCAGGGACAGGGCTGCCCACCTCCCCCAGAGGGATTAGCGCTTGTCTGCTCCTCGCGACAGGGCTGCGGTCTCGGTCCGTCCTGGGTCCTCAGTTGGTGACAAGCAGAGCAGTCATCTGTCCCGGACCAAAGTGGCCATGGATGTTTGCAGAGTTAGTGTGCAACAGTTGTGAGTTTTAAAATAGATCCAGGTCCTTCATCCCTCGTTCCTCTTCTCAGATTTCACGGCAGAGGAGGAACAGAATGTGGACAGGAAACACCAACTGGCGTCCCCCGCCCCCCACTCCATGCTGCAGACCAAACCCAGCCTCCACGGAGCCCCATCACGTTACCAGGCTGACCTTAACGGGGGAGTCGGGGTGTGCCGCCATGTTTGCCTTCCTTTGTCCCTCTCAACAAGACTCATTCACCTGCCCTGAAATTACTGTTACAGCCCCTCCCTCCCTCCCTCCCTCCCTCCTGTCCTCCTTCCCTTCCTCCAGCCTTTCTTTTCTCTTCTCTTCTCTTCTCTCTCTCTCTGCCAGTCCTGGGGCTTGGACTCCACTTGATCCACACGCCCTCCATCCCTTTTGCTTTAGTTATTATTATTACTTTTAAATAGAATCTCCTCTCTTGGCTAGCTTGGATTGAAATCTTCTTATTTGCGTCTCCAACATAGCTAGCGTAACAGGAATCTGCCACTATACTCCTCATTTTTTCTTTAAAGATTGACGTGATGGAGTCTTGCCGCTTTTTGCCTGTGCTGTCTTCAAACGTTCACCCCCCCCACCTTTGCCCCTCCTAGCTGGGGCCTCCAACGTAAGCAAGCCACTGCCCCCAGCTGGGGCAATCCTATTTCTGTTACATTCTGGTCAGTTTAAAATTACTCTGTGCTTTTATGATGTTTGGTATCAAAACACGTCTGGCCAGAGTGGGAAACACCAAACACCACTTACGCTCTGAATGGAGGCTCGATGGACTTGTCCACATCTATTTTTTCCCCCCAGTCCTGGGCCTTGGACTCAGGGCCTGAGCACTGTCCCTGGCTTCTTTTTGCTCAAGGCTAGCACTCTGCCACTTGAGCCACAGCGCCACTTCTGGCCATTTTCTGTGTATGTGGTGCTGGGGAATCGAACCCAGGGCCTCGTGTGTAGGAGGCGAGCCCTCGACCGCTAGGCCGCATCCCCAGCCCCGGCTGTCCGCGTCTTAATGTCAGCGCCCGGCTGGGAAGGTGGGCTGAAGGGCGTTGGGGTCGCGTAGCTCAGCAGACGGGCGGGGATGGAGCCCGGGGGTCCGCGGGGCGCCGGGACCGCGCGGGGGGGGCGGTTTGGTGGGCGGCTGATCCGCTTCAGTGGCGGCGCGGGGCGCGGGGCGCGGGGCGCGGGGCGCGGGTGGGCGCGAGTGGAGCACGGAGCTGAAGGCCCGGCGGCGGCCGTCGAGCGGCTCCGGAGCCGGGAGCCCGCCGGGGGGCCCGGGACGCAGGCACAGCCGGCGGCTCGGGTGGCGCGGGGCTGGCCGGGGCTGGGCCGGCTGAGGGCTCCGGCCCCGAGTTCGAGCCCCAGGCCTGGCACGCACGCGCACGCACACTCACGCACGCGCACGCACGCGCACGCACACACACTCGCGCACGCGCACGCACAGGGAGCGCAGCGCCCAGGCTCTGCTCGCCCGCGACGGCTCCCTCGTGCCGTTCGGGGCGGGCGGGCGGCCGGCAGCGGCCCTGGGCCTGGGCGCGTTAGACGGCAGGCAGGCGGGGCGGCCGGCTCCGCTTCTGCTGTCGGGTTCCGCAGGCGGGTGGGTGCTCTGTGCTCGGTGCGCCTTGGCGGGGGCAGCTGTGCGCGCTGGCGACCCGGGCGGAGGCCCGAACCCGGCGCACCACCCGCGCACACGCTCCTCCCGCGCACACGCCCCACCCGTGCACACGCTCCTCCCGCGCACACGCCCCACCACGCCCCTCCCGCGCACACGCTCCTCCCGCGCACACGCCCCACCCGTGCACACGCTCCTCCCGCGCACATGCCCCACCCGCGCACACGCCCCTCCCGCGCACACGCCCCACCCGCGCACACGCCCCACCCGTGCACACGCTCCTCCCGCGCACACGCTCCTCCCGCGCACACGGACCACCCGCGCACACGCCCCACCCGCGCACATGCCCCACCCGCGCACACGCTCCTCCCGCGCACGCGCGCCACCCGCGCACACGCCCCACCCGTGCACACGCCCCACCCGCGGTCTCACTGTGATCCGCGCGTACGGAGAGGCTCCACGCGTGAGCCGGGGCGGTCGGGGTCCGGCGCGGTGCTTCGTTCTGATTTAGCGAACCCCGTCGGCGGGCTTCGGGGAGCGCGGGCGGGGCGGGGCGGGGCGGGGGCCGCGGCCCTAACACTTCGGGGTGCTCGGTGACGTCCGCGTTCCGCGATGGAGCCCCGGCCCCGCGCCCCCCGGGGAGGAGGAGCGGGAGGAGCCGGGCGGGGCCGCTTGGAGCCGCCCGGGGCGGGGGGGGGGGGGGCCGGTGCGGGGCCAGGGCCCGCCGACCCGACGCCCGGAGTGGGTGGAGCGCGCGGCGCGGTGAGCGCGGCCGTCCAGCAGGCGTCGCGTCGCACCCGGTGTCGCGCAGTGAGCGCGGCCGTCCAGCAGGTGTCGCTGTCCCGCACCCGGTGTCGCGCAGTGAGCGCGGCCGTCCAGCAGGTGTCGCTGTCCCGCTCAGCGCCCGGAGTCCCGGCGGGTGAAGCGCAGTGAGCGCGGCCGTCCAGCAGGCGTCGCTGTCCCGCGCCCCGCCCCGCCCCAGCAGTGGGACAGGAATGGACTCCACCGGAGCCCTTGACCTTCAAACGTCCTCCCCAGGCGAGCGGGCCGCCAGGACCCCCGGGCGGCCGAGGACGGCGAGATCGCCGCGCAGTCGGCCCGTCGACTGCTGCTATGTTTTGATTATGATACAATCCGACCACGATACGCAATGTTAATACAACTAATACATCAACGAGCGCGAAGACACAGCGCGCGTAATTAGAATCGGCGCGACGGACGCCTGGCACCGGATCCACGTGGTGAGTACGATTACACAGGGCGCAGGGCGGCATAGCAACAGAAGACGGTACGCACGCGCACAGTTACGGTTGGGCGTGTGCAACACGCGCGAGCGTGCACGGTGCTCCTGGTGCTGGAACCCGGGCCCGTGGCACGCTGGGCTCCATGTCCCCTTCTGGCTTCCTGGTGGTTGATTGGCGGTGAGGCCTCAGGGACCCGCCTGCCCCTCTATTTTGGGGGGGGAACCTTGGCCTCCTGCTGAGCAAAGCACCCATTTCGTGGGGATCCCTGGGGGCGGGGCGCGCCTTGCAGCGTCAGCACCTGGCGCCGCGTGGCTGTTAGCCCCGCCTGCCTTCCGGTCCGGAACCGGAAAGGCGGTTCTAGCTGGCCCCGCCTCCCAGCCTGGGGACCACGTGTAGCCAAGATGGCGCCTGGAGGTGAACCCCAGGCGGTCCTGTGGGCTGTGACTTAGAATTAGGCCACCCCTTAGGGAGGTCCCCGGCCCTCCACCCTTGACGGACATCCCAGGCAGCCAATCAGCGCCTAGCTAGGTGCTCTACGCCCCTCCCCTTCCTGCCTCTCTCTGACCTATTTAAGAGCGAGGACTCCCTGATTAAAGGCAGATTGCAGAGCTCTCTCCCGGGCTGTCTGATCGTCCTCTGGCGAAGGGGGGCTGGGCGCGGGCGGTTCACCGACTCTTCACCTCGGCCGGGGCGCGCTTCCCCGCCTCTCCCGCTGGCCAGGAGAGCGCTGGGGGCGAGGGACCCGGGCAGATCCCCAGTGCCCGCTTCCCCGGGGCCCACGGCCGCCTTTCCCACCGTGTTCCCGCGCTGTCCTGCGGCAGCCTCGTGCCCCGTGGGTCTCCAGCCCCCCGGGCACCACAGCCCTGGGAGGGCGAGTTGTCCTGCCAGTCCCCGGCCCGCGGAGAGGGCCGGCAGCCAGGGGAGGGCCCTGTGTTCGGGATCCTCCAGCCCAGGCTCCGTGTCTCCACTGGGCGAGGGTCCCCGCAGGCCCCGAGACCTCGTCCCCACGGGGGAGAAGGCGCGGGGAGCGAAGGGGGCTTAGGGGAAGCTCAAAGGCCGGTGGCAGGGAGGGGCCGGGGCACACGAGTGTTCCAGTGGCAGAGGAGGAAGGCTGGAACAGCAGGGAGCAGCTTTGGAGACTGGAGGACAGGAGGAGGACCGGAGCAGGTCAGGATGGCCAAGGAGGCGAGGGAGACCTGGAGGCCAGCCGAGGAGGGAGAGGATCCGAGGAGGGCTAGAGGAAGGCCTGAATTCTGGGCTAGCGACTGGGGGAAATAGCAGAGAGCTGACCACTTCCATGCAAACGAGAGGTCCCCGTGTCCGCTGGCTGGACGATCAGAGCGAGTATCGAGCGCCCGCGGGGGCCAAGAGCACAGCCAAAGAGTGTGCCTAGAAACCTACAAGTAAACACGCCGAATGACCGGAGAAGATGCACACTGGGACCTGACGAATGACACAGGCGACTCGGTGTTCATTCACACAGTGTGGCCGAAGGAGCCGAGCGCGGGAGCGGATCACAGAGGCTCAGAGCTGTGTGCACACCGGCCTCATCCAACAATATTCCCGGAATGACATCCAGGAAAAGACGAGGTTTTTTTTGTTTTTAATTTTCTTTTCCTTTTGTCTTGTTTGTTTGTCTTTGGGAGGATAAGGGGAATCACAGAAAAGGTGGAACAAAGTGTGAACTCATGTAACAGTGGCACTCCCTGGACACCACAGGGAAAGTGAAGTGTGTGTCTTGAGGGTGGGGACAGGAGAAGAAGCCGGAGGAAGCGAGGGGAGGGGAGGCCTGTGTCAAGAAGACTCGCGCTCATTCCCTGACACGTGTCACTGTACATCACCTCCACAGTAACAATCATATGTATGCACATATTAATGACACTGAGGCTCACTGTTGATTATATCATAGTCGTGCAGCAGGTAGGGTCGACAATTAGATCTAACTAAAAAAAAAATCGGTGTTCTTTCTCCACACTTGGCTAAGTCTTGCAACTTGGCCCCAGACAGGAAGAAAAGCTCTTCCTTCCTTAATCAGCTCTTGGCTTGCTCCAGGCTGGCTCTCTTCTGCGCTGCACACGGAGAGAAATGGATGGCCACAGAGGAACTCTCTTTGCCAACTGCTGATTTTTTAATCAGCTGAGAATTGCTAAGATTCTTGATTAATTTATTCATTCCATAGATCTCTCATCTTATCAGCTGTGTTAAAATTTTATTTGCATCTCTCTCTTAATTAACAAACGAATCAATTTAGTGTCAGTAGTGGAGCTTGGCTTGGGGCTTCAAGTTCTTGCTTCGCTTTTTCAGTCGAGTTTAGTGCTCTATCACGTGCACCGTGCCTTCCCTTCCAGTTCTTTGCTAGTTCATGGGAGATAAGTCTCATGGACATTCCTGCCTGGGCTGGCTTTGAACCATGATCCTCAGATCTCTGACTTCTAAGAAGCTAGGATTACAGGTGTGAGCCACTAGCTCTGGTCTCATATTTGGCTCTTTTATCAGCTACC